>NC_071391.1:40650497-40882997 GCF_022682495.2 Desmodus rotundus
GGCACTGAGTCCTCCAGCATGTCCATTAAGGTATCGCTTTGCTTTGCCTTGGCCTTGAACCTTGGCATCTCTCTCTTTGCTACTGCCAGAATTCTGGCTCTGGCCCTATCCTGAGTCTCTGAGTGGGGCTGCAGCTTGGCCAGACTTTGTCCCCTGTCATAATGGGCCTGTGAGAAGCACATTAGGAGTGAGCTGCCAACACTCCTGAGGCTTGGCTGGCTGGTGGTCCTGGAATAAGTGGGTGTTCAGGGCCTGTCAGTCCCCGCCCTCCTCCCCTCCCTCAACAGCCTATGGGTGCTGTACTCTCACGGCTCAGACTCCCTTCTTCTCCCAGGTTAGTCAGAACAACCTGCCTGATGCCATCCAGGCCCCAAGTCTGGGAGGAAGAAAGGTCACTGTTACATCTGTGGCTGGGCAGCAGTCACCCGAGGTAGAGGGGGCGTCTCCTGAAGACCACAGACTCATTCCTCGAGCCCCTGGAGCCAAGAAGGGGCCCCCAGCACCAATAGAGAATGAGGACTTCTGTGCCGTGTGCCTCAATGGGGGAGAGTTGCTGTGCTGTGACCGCTGCCCCAAAGTGTACCACCTTTCCTGCCACTTGCCAGCCTTGCTCAGCTTCCCAGGGTGAGTCAGGCCAATCCAGGGCCATGAGCTGTCTAGCAGGGGGATCACCCAAGGGTGATTATTTCAGGCCAGGCCCTCAGAGCTCCCTCTGGTGGGCTTCCTCCCCTTTCTGAGCCTGCATGAATTGCAGGCCTGTGAGTCGGTGGTGTATAGCTGTGTTCCTTCAGCACACAGAAAGGTGGATGTTCAAAATTCAGTTGGCTTCCTTTCCTTCTCTGTTCTCAGCTTCCTCTTGCCCACAGATTATCCCTATATTCCTGTCCCAGCCCCTCATCACTTCCCTCTTCCTGCATTCTCTAAATCCTGAGTTACTGGATTTCTCTCAAGCTTGTGGTTAGGAAGCCATTCCCTACAGTGCAGGGTAAGGGACTGAGTTTCTCACGTCACTCTCCCTACTCCCACACCTGTCTTGGGGCATAGGGACAAGGGACGGAGCTCTGGGCAATGTGCCTAACTTGGCCTCACCCCCCTCTGCAGGGGAGACTGGGTGTGTACCTTGTGCCGCAGCCTGACCCAGCCCGAGATGGAGTACGACTGCGAGAACGCCCGCTACACCCAGCCTGCCGTGCGGGCCCCTCCTGGACTGAGCGTATCTGACCAGAAGGTAGGGAGGGGTCTTTGGGAGCAAGGTTCCACGCCTGGGGGCAGCCTCTCTGTGCCAACTGGGGCTGAGGCCTGTCTGAGGGGATGAGAGGCTTCTCCAGGTGCCTCTCTTTGGGGCTCTGCCTGCCAGTTGGCTATGGGGAGTTTGCTATGATTTTCCCTCTGCCAGCTGTTTTCTTCTGACCTGGGAGGCTAAACTCCTCCATAGTATGATGGCTCATACCCTGAGGCCTAGAGCCAACCCCTTCAGAGTTATCGGGGTCACTGTCAGGGCGCAAACAAAGTAACGCTGCCATTCCGATTTCTGCAGAAGTGTGAGAAGCTGGTGCTGTCCTTGTGCTGCAATAGCCTCAGCCTGCCTTTCCACGAGCCCGTCAGCCCGCTGGTAAGGAAGGCCTCGCTGTGCATGCCTGCTCCTGTGCTTTCTGCTTAGGGGGTCTGCGGCCTGGGGGCGCATGACGGCGGCACCCAGGTGGGCTCAGAGCACAGCCACTGCAAGTATACTAATTTGTGGATGGCATGGGCGACCAGGGCCATGGTCACCCCACCCTCTCCCCCGCTGCGGCTGCATCTGACCTGGCTTGACAAGTAAAACATTCCTCCTCTTCCCTTTCTCCTTGTCTTCTTCCTCCACGCTTTTCTTCTCCCTGCCTTTCTCTTTCTTATGTCCTTTCACTTCTATTCCAACTCATTCTCCATCTCTTCCTTTCCTTATCTTCACTTTTCTCTTCCTGCTTTCCTCCTTCGCCCCCAGGCCCGGCATTACTACCAGATTATCAAGAGGCCCATGGACCTGTCAATCATCCGGAGGAAGCTGCAAAAGAAGGATCCAGCTCACTACACCACCCCAGAGGAGGTGGTGTCAGACGTGCGCCTCATGTTCTGGAACTGTGCTAAGTTCAATTATGTATGTTTATGTATGTCTTGCTTGTTTTACCTCTCCCCGATTTCCCAGTGGCCCCAAGATTGTCACGTGGGTGGGGTATCAGCTTTGGTCCTGGGCTGCTTTGAGGACTTAGGAGTAGACCTCTGGGGTCTGCTGGAGTCACGATTGTTTAAAAGCTCTCTCCCCCATATGGGCTTTGGCATGGACTCAGGAGGAAGATGGGGGTGCTAGTGACTGGCCATCTGTGGGTAATGGTCAGGGTCATTTCTGTTGTAAGAATGGATACCAAACTAGTTATTCTGAGTCCTGAGGAGAAAAACATAAATTTCCAGACACCCACGAGACCCAGCTAGGCTTTGTGGTCTCTGTGTAGCTCTTGAGAGGCCTGGAAGAGATGGGCTGGTGGAAACAGGCCAGACCATCCCTGCTCTCCTCCCCCTTCAGCCTGACTCCGAGGTTGCAGAGGCCGGCCGCTGCCTGGAAGTATTCTTTGAGGGCTGGTTGAAGGAGATCTACCCGGAGAAACAGTTCGCCCAGCCAAGGCAGGAGGACTCAGACTCTGAGGAGGTGTCTAGCGAGAGTGGGTGTTCCACTCCCCAGGGCTTCCCGTGGCCCCTCTACATGCAGGAGGGCATCCAACCCAAGAGGCGGCGACGACACATGGTAAAGGGTTGCTGCCGGCTGGCAGGCAGGTGGGTGGGCGATTGGGCAGGCGTGGGCACCTAGAGTGTACGAGAGCACCTAGAGTGAAGCTGCTCAGGTGGCACAAGAGAGTGGTGACAATGAGCCCTCATTTCCAGTCCCTTAGCCTAAGAGGAAGGCAGAGCAGGGCAGTGCAGGGCTCATCAACTCCGATTACCCCTGAGGTTCAGATTCAGAGAGGTGGATGCACTTCCCCAGGGCCACTCAGTAAAGTAACAGCAGAACCAGGTGAGCACTGCGGTGTGCTGACTCCTCGCTCGGTGCTGGTTATTCTACACCGTGATGCCCCTGAGAGAAGTGCCTGGTCTCAGAGCCTGATCTCGACTGGGTTTGGGGTCAAGGACGGGACCTTCCCAGACCCTTGGCGTAGAGGAAGAAGGAGAGGTGGTGCTTGCAGCAGAGAGAGCTCCTTCAGCCTTTTGGATGGTCCCACCTGTGCAGACCTGAAATATCAATTCAAAAGTATTTAATTTCACCAAAGTGTATTGCCTGCCCACTGTGTGCCAGGGTCCGACCAGCCTCCCGCAGTTGTTTACGATCTTCGCACACGGTGTGTAGTGCCTTCAGTGAGCTTTGCTGTTGCATTCCCAGGATAGGGAAAAGCGCTTTGGCTCCAGGGGGGGTCCCAAGCTGGACACTTACAGCCTTTTCACGTTAATAAATCCTATGTTTCTGAAGGCCATTCTAATTCCGAGAATTTTTTTTCTTTCAGGAGAATGAAAGAGCAAAAAGAATGTCTTTCCGCCTGGCCAACAGCATCTCCCAGGTGTAGGGCTGGAAGGAGACTGCGCGCTCTGGCAGGTGGTGCCGCCGTAGCCTCTCTACCACTCCTCCCCACCTTCCCGCTCATTCTCTTCAGACTGTGGATGTGAGACAAGTCTTGTCGAGCTGATGTAGTGCCCTTCTTTGCCATTCGCATCTTACAGCATTTATTTGGGAGCCATAGTGCCTCCACTACGGAGAAGATTTCAGTAATAAACAGCAAAGAGGGAGGTGTTCCCCGACACTAGAGTAATCACGTGTGTAGGGTAACTTGACAAGACCAAGCCTGGTCAGGCTCGGGAGGACCTCACTTCCTTGGGGAATTCTTCCTGCTGAGGAAAGCAGACTTTTCTCACCTTTCAGAGTGCAGGGCGCAGAAGAGGGTAAAAGGAGGGAGAGAGGTTCTGACCTGTGGCGGGCCTGTGACCCCTGGTCCAGCACAGCCAAAGACTGTCACTGTTTGCCTTTGTCTGGCCCGCGGGATAGAGGCACCAGCCCTGGGCAGGGTAATGGAGGCTTCTGGAGGTCAGAGGTCTCAGTAGGTGCCTATTCGGGTTCTAACGGTTTTCAGGGTATTTGTTTTCCGCGCCCCCTTTCCTGACGTTGACTTTGGTGGCTGCTGTGAGAGGGCTCCGGCTGCTGTGGCGTTTCTGTTGACGGGCTGGCTGTGCAGAGACCACTCACAGCTTCAGGCTCAGATCTCACTGAGCTTAAGATGATGCCAACTTCAGAGCCAGCCCTTTATGCCACTCTCTTTGGGCTAATATCCCTTCTTGGTGTCAGAACCCGCTTTCTTAGAAGTGATTGTTGGTGGCCACCCGTTCCCTCTCCCCATTTTGGATCCCAAGTTCTGCTTGGGAAACTGTGAGACAGCTGCTTTAGGGACAGAGTTTCCTGGGCAAGGAGAGTGACCACAACCAGCTCACTCAGCTGGGCCTCTCCTCCTGCTTAGAGATTCTAGTCCTCAACCTGTCCACGTTCACAGAGCCAAAGATCAGAAGGGAGTCCTCTGACGTGCCTGCCTTCGGGCTCTCCACAGCCCAGAAGAAGCCAAGCCTCTGCTGGTAGCTCTTGTTATTGTTGTTGGAGGTTGGAGAAAGCCAGAGGGACTGGCAGGAGCCAGGCCTGAGCATTCACAGGGAAGTTCTGTCTAGGATGGAGAAGGGGACACCTGGGAGGGGAAAAGCCATTGCCCTTCCATGACCCTGAAGCCATTTCAGGATTTTCCTTCTCCTTGAAAGCAGAGAGAAGTGTTCTAGAAGCCATGGGAACAGGAGCAGAGCTCCAGGCTGCATCTCAGATGGATCTTCATGGCTCATTTAGGGTCTTAGGGAGGAAGAGGCATAGGCGGATGCTGGAGGTCAGGCCACCTGGCCAGCGAAGTTTTGCTGGAGAAAGAACCCATTGCTGATGTTGAGAGGGAGCCATGGACCTGGCACTTCAGTTGCCTGGAGACACAACTCTCCCTAGGGGGTCCTGTCATGGTGTGGTTACTTTCAAAGGAGTCTGAGGCCATGGTTTTATTTTGGCTAAGAGATGCAGTCTAAGGAACTTCTTCTTTGTAGGGTCTTTGTTGATGGGAACATTTCGATCACAGAAAACATTTTTTCTCTCCTTGTGGGTTGATGGTACTGCTCATTTCCTTCTCCATCCAGGCTGGAAGATCTTCCCAGCACAGCAAAGCGTGCCCATTGACTTGCCATTCTTTCACCAGCACTTCCAAGCTCCCCTAAGCAGGTGGGCTTCCATACCCTGTGTCTAGGTCGGGGTAACTAAGTCTTTAATGCTCCAAAGCAGTCTTTGGGGCTCACGTGACTTTCTGGTTTAGGTTCTGGCCACTTCCCTTTCAACTTTTGAATGTTTTTGTCTGTTTGGTTGGCTTGGCAAGGTTCCCTCTGTAATTACCTCACTGGTTCCTGCTCTTGGTAAATCTTTCCTTTGTGTGGCCCACATTCCCCCCCCCCCCCCCCCCCCCCGAGAGAACTTCATGGTGCTTTGTGTTGAGCAGGCAGGTGAAGGCTGTGTCCGGCTCAAACTTGATTAAGATCCTTCCCCCAGGACCAGCTGGAGACCACAAATATAAAGCAGAAATGCCTGGCTAGAGGCTTGGCTTTCCTTCTAGCAATGAAGCTTCCAGCTTGGGGATAGTACGATGGGCCCAGGGATCAGCCTGCTGGGCCAGAGGATCTTAGTACTATAGTAGAGAGTCACACACTCCCTCTGATTACAGAGGTCCTGCATGCTGAGAGGCTTCCTTTAAGCACCTGAGCCGTGAGGGCAAGGAGGCAGAGTGTCCTTTCCTCCAAGGGTTCGAGGCCCTGGCCCATCATACCATCCCTGCACTGGTTACCTGAAGGCACTGCCCTCTCTGTGGCGTTTCCTGTATGCTTAGCGCCAATGTTGTGAGTCATGGTTATGTTTTGTCTTGTTTTTGCATGCAGAAAACAGACCATGCCTTTTTAGAAAAAAACTTTTAAAGCTATTAGCTGAGTGATTGATTTCAGTGGCTCTTTGCAAACATTTGAGTGGATCCCACTTTTGGCTTAGATCTATAGTGGCCCCATTTTGAAATCAGTCAAGTCCTTTGGCCCTTGACAAAGTCTGGAGATGGAGATACAATGACCTCTGGATTCATGGTGCAAAGTACCACCCTAGAGAAGAAATTGGGCTTCTTGGGTGTGCTGAGAAACAGGAGGATGAAGTGGCTTCCGTTGATGCAAAGGGAGTTTTAGTGCAAACACTGAGGAACTTGCGGAGCACTCTTCCAGAACATGGGCAGGTTGGTCCTGCCTGCCTTCTAGCGGTTGCCAACTACACACGCTCTGTAGATACCAACAAGTGGCAGCCACCAGACCCCCGTAGCCTTTGCTGTACACAGGCCCTGCCATCAACCCCAGCACACTCTGGCTCCCTGTACCCATTTCTGGCGACAGGTCCTTGCCTAAGACCAAACCCCTTCTTATTTCTTCTGTTTCCTCTCTCAGTCCATGGTATCACCTTAATCTTCTCTGAACTCCTGAACTGAGACCTTCCTTTTGGGTTACCATGGCTGCGCTTCCTCTTCTCCTACTCCCTCACTGCTATTTACTTCAATTGTTTGCTCCTTTAGCCCATTTCCATGATCTCAGCTGTCCTTCCAGTCTTTAAGCCTTCTCCTGGACTTCTTTCTCTCTCCCCAGCCTGAGCCTATGGCCCATCGCTGGCATTTTTATCAACATCCTGAAGTTTCTCATCCCCCGCCAACTTTTGCTGACACTGTTAACCATTCTCCACTTTCTGCACCACCCAGGTTTTTGCTCCCTCTTCCTGGGCTGCTAACCATGGCAGCTCCATAGTGACAGCCTGAGCTGGGCTCTAAGTATTGATTGGTGTATCTCCGACTTACTTTTATTCTGCTTTCAGTCCATGCCATTCATCCTTGCTCTCAGCAGGTGACTGACCTCACTGCCCGCTTCACAGAAGAGAGGCCCTAAAGCAACAACTTCCTTGCCCGCTGGTTTCTCTCCCATCCCTTCTCTCTGTCTCTGTCCTTCCTCTTGCTCCTGTTTGGTGCCTATTTCTTGAACCCTGCTGTATGTCCTCCAAGAGTTTGCTCTGTCACTTGTCCCATTGCCCTTACCTTCCAGCATCTTCAATCTCCCTCTCCATTGGTTACCTCCTGTAACCTGCAAACAAGCAGAGGCCTCCCCAAGATTTAAAAAAAACCTATTAGAGGCGGTTGCCCCTTACACTTTTTCCTTGTCAGCTTCATTTCTTTGAAAAAGAATCTTTTTCACTGATTCTTTTCATGTCACTCTTCACCCTCTATAGTTTTTCATAAAAGTCACCAGTGACCACCCAGTTGCCAAATTAAATGAATATTTTCAGTCCTCAACTATCTTGAACTCTACACCTTTCACACCTTCTACCACTTCCTCATTGAAACACCCTCTCCTTGGCTTTCAGGACACCCCAAGTCTCTGGATTATCCTGTTACCTGTCAGCCACACAGCCTGAGCCTTTGCTGAGACCTTGACGGGGGGACACACTGTAGCTTTCTTTGGCCTCTCCTCTGGAGCCACTGGGCAGGCAGGGGAGCACGGCTGCTACTCTGGCCCCTCCCCCTGCGTTGGCTGGCCTCTTCTCTTCCACCTGTTTCTCCTCCTGGACCCAGTTCTCCTTGTGCCACAATGTTTACGGGCTCTGCCGGGAGGACAGTGTCTGCCGGCCCTTCCCCATCTCTTCCAGCGCAGCACAGGGACAGAGTTTAGCCATGTTTGCTGAGAGGCCCCATTAAATCAGCCCAAGAGCGTGGGTTGGGTCTCACCACGAAGCGGTTTGGTAAATGAGAGTATCAGGCCAGTGGGCAGGTCATCGCCATGATCCCCATGCCAGTTAGAGCTTGCCACTGTTGGATGGTGATGCAGGGAGCTTGGGGTCATGGTAAAACATGTTTCCATGCGTGGCTCAGTGCTGCTAGCCGGGCGGAGAATCCTGGCCTGGTGAGCGTCTGCCGCTGATAAATCCTGAGGGAGGTGAAACTGAGAAGTGCTGTGATTCATCCCTTGCTTGGGGCTCCGCTGGGGCCAGCCTGGCCTCCTTCAGCCAGGTCTTTCCCGTCTGTACAGGTCATAACCACCTGCTTGCCCCGGTTTTGAGAGCTGGAGGCATATGTATGTTGTTTTCTTGGAAGTAGGGAGGTGTTGTAAAGAGAAATCTCATTTGAGATACTGAACATCTAAGTTTTGTCTCTGCCAATTATGAGGTGTGTGACCTTGGGTACAGTTTCCCCATCTATAAAGCTGGGCTGGGGTGGGAGGCTGGTATGGAAAACAGTGATTTCTCAGAGGTTCCCCAGCTCTAAAGATGGTAATGGCGATTCTAACTCTGAAGTTCAGGCCACACGGGGAACGAGGGAACACTGGGAGTAGGACCCAGCTGGGGAGTCTTGGCCAAGGTAGAGCAAAGGGACTCACAGGCCAAAATGAGCTGCTCTGAGGAAAGCCTTCAGCAGCTGGTGCTGCTTCCTGAGCTATACGCCCCTTCCTCAAGCTGCACGCCTTTCTTAGGTGTCTAGGGTGAGTTCCTCCTAGGCCTTTTCCTAGAAGTGGCCATTGGAATCCAAAGGTTTGGTTGGGGGAATGAGGGAGGAATATTGCAAGGGGAAGTGTCACTTATCTTAAAAGGACCTACACATTCAAGAACAAATAAAAAAAAATAGCACTTTTTGTTACCGATAATTGTGTCCTGGAGTGTTTTTTCAGCGAAGGTGGTTGAGCATACCTCATGGTCTTCTTGCGCCTGGGCTCCAGCATCCTTAAGAACACAGGTAGGGAAGAATAAACTGGGAGGCCTTCTTTCTAGGGAAGAACTCAGCTCTCTGCCTCTGATCGCACAGACACAGCCTGTTCTTCAAAGTGCAGGCAGCAAGTCTGAGGTGGGGTTAGGGAAAACTGTCTAGTGAGTGTCCACCACTTGCAGGCACTAAGCATTTTAAGAATGTGCTTTATATAGTGACATTTCCTAGTTGCCTCGTTCCACCAGTGGTTTCTAGCTGCTTAAGGTAAGGACATACAATGAATAATTTTCACTCCTTTTAACTACACGGAATCTGAACCCCTCTTCTATTTGCAGGGAATTGTGCACCTCGGAAGTTTTGAGAGGCAGGGCTCCCTTCTCACTGTAGAACCTAGATATATTAAAATCTGCATTTTCCAGCATCCCTTGAAGCCAAGATACAGGTCTAGTGGTAGTAATTAAAAAAAAAAAAAAAAGGGACCGCAGAGACTTCCTGGTGGCAGTGTTGGTGGCATCGAGGTGGGGTTTCCATGGCAGCAGCAGCAGCAGCAGCAGCAGCAAAACAAGTTGAAGCACCTGGTGCCTGATGGCAGCGACAGTTTCTGCAGCAGACCAGTTAGCTTAGTTTAATTTTCCGGCCTTCCCAACAATGCTGTGAACTGCCTAAAAAATATTTTCCCAAACTCACTTTCTGTTTCAGTTAGCCAGGATTGAGTTCTTTTACTTGCAACTGAGCACCCTAATTGGTGCAGAAGTCTCAGAGAATCTGATAAAAGTCCTGGATTCACACTCTGAGTTCCAGGCCCCCATCCTATGGTCTGTTGGGCACCTTCATTCAGCTGTTTCAGTGTCACCTGGGACACCAGCCATCCTCCGGTGCCCTTAACGTGTTCTTCCTCGCATACTCCTGATCTCAGATGCCAGGGATGTTGGGAGGAAATCGGGGATATGGTGTCAGAGAAGTCTGTGTTTCAAGGAGGGATGATCACTGCTTTTAATGCTCAAGATGAGACCTGGAAATCATTTCTGGTACCCCACCCCTTCCCAGACTGGCCCAAGTACCTGAATCTTTTCCCTCACCTGCCCTGAGTGCTCTGCTGTTTTGTCCTTACTAATTATATTATAGGACTGGCAGGCGGGTCCGACGCAGACACCCTCTTCCTGCATATGTAGCCTTTGGACTGTTTTATCTACTAGGCAGTCCAAGCAGAGTATCTAGGGCCTGATAAAAATGTTATAAATTTTTTTAATGACAAAACCTAAATAAATATATAATTAAGTGTCTTTAAACGATACCATATGTTAAACCCATTAATTGTTCATTTTATGACAATTTTCATAGAGATTTTATTACACTTGAAAATAATTAGTAGGTTAGAGCTTTTCAGGGGCCTATGAAAGTAAATCCTAAAAAATTAAAAATGGTAAAACTTCAAGAATAAATATCTAACTGAATATCTATAAACTTATTATGTAAAACCCATTAATTGTTAATTTTATAATTTAGAAAAATTTTATTACACTCGATAACAATTTGTAGGTTATGGTTTTTTACTTCACGAGAAATTCTACATACACCAGACGATTGCTAAGAAACCTGAGCCAACTGCAAATTCGATGAATTGCTCCTAGCCAAATCATTTGAAAGGCAATATTATAAAGACGGTTTCCAACATTTGCAATAAAGACTAGACTAACTACAGGCTGTAGGTGCAGTTTAATGCTTGGTGTGTGTTGTAGGGCCTCCTAGAATAAGATGTCTGGACTCTGGGAAGAGCCCTCGTTCGGGCCGTGGAGCTCCTGTGGCGTGAGGACCTCCTCCTGTAGCCATGAACCCCTGAAAGCCTTGCACGGGGTAGGGTTTGGAAGCCGAGAGAGAAATCAGCCCCTAGAGGCCAGTTTCCAGCTGTGGCAGTGTCTGTGGATTGTCGGTATCCACTTGCTCCTTAATTTTAATAATAACCCCCTTCCCCCCCTTCCCGGCCTCCTCTACAGCTGGATGTTGCCTTATGAATAAGCCATAGCTGGTCAATTATGAGAAGCAGTCATATCTACGACAACAGGTTTTAAATGAAATTGCTTGTCCTCCACTTCCTCTCTCTCTACTCTTCAGACAAAAACACAGATCAGCTACTGGCCGTCTACTTCAGTCCTGCAGATGGCTGATATCCTAGAGAATGGTGGAACCAGAAGTTGGAAAGAACCTCGGTTCTTTGACAATCCCATGAAGCAGCACCATCTGCTTGAACCCGCCTTGAACCTGCCTTGAACTGCCTGCTTGCTTACTTCCTGGACTATTACCTGAGAAAGAAGTACATTTTTATTTTTTAAGCCCCTTTATTTGGGGGTCTTTTTATGTTTTTGTTGTTCCAGCAGTTAAGCCCATATTGTCACCACAGCAATTTCCACCTTTTCTCTCTCATGGCACACATACACGAATCACTAAAATTCTGTGGCACACCCCAAAAATATATTTTTTGCCAACCTGTCCAAAAATAGCTATAATTTTGACTGATTTGCAAAAAAAATATTACAGTAATTACCTACCCTTTTTACTCAAGAATGACTTTTTGAAACATCAGGTGCCTATACTTGGGTTTCTGGTACCAGGAGTTAAGCAATCATTTGCAACCTTATTACCTGATGTGACCGATAAGATGCAGCTTTGCTATACGACCATAAATCTGTTATATGGTCCAAGACGGCATTCACACCAGGCAGGTATTGTGTTGGCTGTTGTCATTTTTTATTTGACAAAGGGGAAAGAGGCCAGTGCCCCTGACTACCCAGTCAGGCAGTGCACGTTTTAAACAGTCTTGCAGTGCACTTGTTGGAAGTCGCGGCTGTCGTACACGGGCTTCCTGCAGCTTTCTGTGCGCCTGGTCTCCACTCGGCAGGCTCGGCGTTCGTGGAGAAAACAAGGAACTCTGTGTGAGGACACTCGTCACCGCAGCCTCAGCCCCGCCTGGCCTCCGGACAGGCCTGGTGCTGGTGGAAGTCATCGTCCTTGTGGTGGGCTCCGATCCCCCCACGTCCAGTGAGTCCCACTGGCATGTCACTTCACGGCAAAGGCTGGGCCAGGGCAGGGCCTCTGTGACTTTTCAAGTTTATTAGTTAGGTCCATGAAGTATTCATCCTCTTTCCTATGTGAAATGTATCTCTGGGTAACCAAGTAAAATGGAACCTTGGTTCTGGAACTTCATTCCAGACAACTGTTGGAGATGCGATTTGTTCGAAAACTGAATCTCCTTTATTTGTTGCCTGAGAGACAAGGGACTGGTCCTACAGGTCCCAGCGTGGAGGTGTTGTCCAGCAGAGAACTGAGACCTGAAATTTCATCAGACAACAGACACTTTTTCTATGAGCAGCTTGGTTGAGAATTGATTTTTTTCGAGAACCAAGATGTTCGAGAACTGAGGTTTGACTGTAGTTGGTGAGGTAAAGTTGCCCTTTCAGAAGTATCCCGGATAATAATTGAAGGGTTGATAGGTTGGAATGTCACCATTTTCCGGCCCCCAGTGAATTAAGGAATCTGGGCGATGACCATTCCTGGCCACCCATATCACAAGAAGAGAGACATCCAGACATGACAGGTCTCCTGACTGAAGGACACAGGATCACCTGCGAAATGTTTTCAAACTAAATAGAATCCGAATCTAAACAAACCTCTAACTCTAAAACTGCCAATTTACAGATGTAGCTCCCAATGGACAGGAAAGGCCAAGAGTAGAGGAAAAGCTTAAATGACATCACAAGGATACCATCAACAAGATCCAGTCTGTGAGAACTCAGGGCAAATGACTCTGTTTCTTTAACAAATACATCGCAAGGGGGAAGAAGTGAGACGGAGGGGAAACCTATAAGAAGACTTAAAAAGCATATAAACCAATTGCGAAGAATGGGCCTCACTGACATCCTGTTTTAAGCAAACTAAAAATAGCATGAGACAGTTGGGAAAAGCTGAACACTATCAGGATATTTGATGACATTAAGAATTTGTTATTTTTATGCTATTTTAACTTCATGCTATTTATTTTTATGTTACTTTTAGATGTGATCAAGATTTATAGTAGAACATAAGGAACAGCAAAAATCCTATAGAAGATGGCTAAGTAATTAGTAGAATATAATTTTAAATGATGTTTGAGTCCATGGGGCATACTTTAAGCGAGCCAAGTCTTTGTTTGAACGAAGAATCCATCAGAGTAATGAGATGCACGAAGGGAGAAAACTCCAAAGCTGTATCTTCTGCTTGATAAACCTCTCAAGCATCTCAGAAAGCAGAGCTGTTAGTTTAAATAATTATCAAAAGGGGAAGAAATTATTAAGACAAGAAAATATATCTATATATATTTGTGTGTGTGTGTATGTGTATCAATTTGGGGATCATTGTCATCTTAATATCAAGTCTTCCAATTATGAAAGATTAATTTAGTTCTGGTGTGCACTAACCTGACCTCTAATTAGTTTTATCTGACATTGAAGCTGGGTCAGATATTTATAGCTGATAGACAAACTGAATTAATTGCCATATGTTTATTTCATTTTGACCTATGGGCATAAGGTTCAGTTTACTTTTTTACAGTCAGGGTAGGAGAGGAGAAAAGTAGAAAGACTTGCATAAATTGCCAAAGACTACCAGCAATCAAAGACAGACCTCAGTAGGAAAAAGTTACATTCTGCAGTATATACATTTGAAAGACATGTCCTTATTTAAGAAATCTTGATATAACGCGTGGTCTAAACATCTCTGAATTTAGCTTATAGGACAGAAAAATTATGAGGTGGTTTTTTGTGACATGGAATCTCTTAAAAATCTTTTGAATATCAGAGGTGAATTTTAATAATGTGTAAATCAACTGTTTCTGCACTTAAAAAAACCGAGGTCCGTCTCCCCCTGCCCCCATCACACTCTGGTATTTTCACCAACATGGTCAGCACACCCTGGAACAAACTGTACTAATTGCTTCTATGTTTTGTTATAATGACAAACATCAATCTGATCTCTCTTCCTTAAGTGTCAAGCAACTTGATATTGCACTGTAACAATGATGTTACCGTAGAGTGTTTAAGTCAATAGCATATACAACACTTGTTGCCAGTGGTGACATTGATATTACAGGAATACAATGAGAGCAGATTGTTGTGTGGTAATGACCCCTGGAATAGACTGCGTTTCCTTGGCTGTATCGAGAGTTTGTCAGGGGCATGGTGTTGCAACCCATTATCTCACTGAGAAACAATGGCTTCAGCTATGGTAACTAGCCATAGTATTTAATACTTGAGCCACTTGAAAACTTAAAGGTTTTGTCTAAGGCTTTTACGTCAAGGATTCCCCAAGTAAACTCAGTACCTCTATGTACATTTTAGGGAGTTGTGTTTTTTATCTCTTTGTGTGGCTTCTCTGATTTCTCTCTATACAAATGTTAGTGACATTTGCACACTAGAAATGAATATCTGTCTATTTGTCAGTCTACCTATCCACCTATTTATCTATCCATCTATTTATCTATCCATCTATTTAAATCTCACGGTATTCTACAAAGTCTCCCTCCTTCCCTGTGTCCCTTCCTTCCTCTCTCCCTCCCTTCCTTTCTTCCATTCATTCTTTCATCTACTAATGCCATGATTTTTGTTAAATAGCTACTAAATGCCAGGCACTGTCTCAGGCACTGGGAATAAGCAACAAACATACTGGGTCCCCATTGGCTTGGAATTCAACTTCCAGTGAGGGAAGAAAGCAAATAAGATTGTTTTAGATGGTTTTAAGTGCTCTAAGACAACAAAGTAGGGTACTGTGAGAGACTGTGGGAGGGACTGCTTTAGATCCAGTGATCCGGGAAGGCTTCTCTGAGGAGGTGGCAAGTGAGCTGAGATCTGAATGATGAAAAAGAACCAGTCTTGTGGAGGAAGAGGAGCAGAGCCCTACAGGCACAGGAAGTAGTAAGTGCAAAATATTTAACTCAGCTTAAAATAATTCAGCCAATACAATGAGAAATGGGAGAGAGCAGGAGAAAGTTGTAATGCCTGTATGCAAGCCATACAGCTTGATAAAGTTATTAAAGTTGAGCTGCCAGTTTGGCTTCCTGGAAGCCAAGGTGAAAAGGAAAATGTGATGAATTTTATGGTTTACTCTTTTTTTTTTAAAGGAAAAGAGGTGTCAGTTTTTCAAAAGGAAAAAGATTTTTTCTGGCACACAGGATTGAAATACATTTCTTCCATGGACCTTCCTGTAAGGAATGTAGAGTAATTATATTAGTCACCAAACTTATGGTAATTTGTTACAACAGCCATATAAAATCAATGTAATTAAATTCATTTTGGTTGCAATAACAGTAACTCAGCCATTTGAACTAGCTTAAGCAAAAGAGGGCACTTTATTATAAAGATTTGAAATATTACATGGGATTCAAAGGCAGGAATGCAGCTCATTTCAGGAAGTCCTAGATCAGGGGTGGGAAGCTGTCAGAACTCTTCTCTCCTTTGTGGATCTTTCTTGTTCTTTTCACATTTTCCTTGCAGATTGGCTTTCTGCTTTTTTCCAGGCCACGTGGTAGGAAAACACACCTGTGGACAGCTCCCAACTGTCTATGTTTCGATGTTCTGTGTTAATGTCTTAGCTACCTAGAGAAAGACGGAAATCTCTCAGTCCCAATTCCAGATTCCTGGGAGAGGGATACGATTGGCTTGGCCTGAGTCAGGTGCCTACTATTGGAGCAATCGACGGTAGCTGGGTGGCCCAGTCAACTTCTCTGAGGATCCGGGGCTAGTTTCCAGAAAAAGACATCTGTCTACACTGCTGTTTTTAAAATGCAACTTGTAATTCATCTGGGGGTCAAATAAACCATGTAAAAGGTGGAAACCAGCATTAAAAAGAGATAAAAGGTATTAGCATGTGTAGGACAGGTAATATTATGTAAAACTTGTTTCAGTTATTAAATGCATAGGGAAACGTGTGCTGAGTCATAATGTAAAACATATTTCTTTTGGTGGGTTGTGGTCCAAACAGTTTGAAAAACTCCGGACCGGGCAATTTGGTAGGATTCTACTACAGAGATGTGATAAGGATCATTCTTAACCGCTCTAGTAAATAGAGGTTTTTTAAAAAACATGATCTCATATATTTTAAGGGTAAACATACGGCATAAGGGTAAAGTGTGACAGCAGCTTTGCTAGGGTGGAGACAAAGTGGTACAAACACACAGCTTTTTGACGGTCAGGCTTAACTCAGAATAAATCACGGACCAGTGATTTCCAACCTGGTTTTGTATCAAACTTGCTTGAAAACCTTTTAAAAATGGTTTAATGGGATCTATTTAATCAGAATTTCTGGAAGTGTAACCTGTGAATCTGTGTTTCAACGCAAAATGAAGCAAAACCAGACAGAACTCCCCAGATGCCTATGATGTGTAGCCGTGTTTAGGCCTCATGCCCCGGAGACTGTGGATGTCAGTACGTAGATGGGGGTCATCTGCATGCCTTTCGAACAGTTCTGCATAACCGCGATTTTTCTCAAGCAGGCTTTTGATAAACCTTAGGAAGTGAACAGTTCAAAGTTATTTCTTGGTAAAGAGGTGGAATGCAAGGCTTCATTTCCAGCTGCTGATTAAAGGCAGATCCATACACTTCACAGTTCGATGAAGCAGGTGGTGGAGTTCATCCCCTTTTGTTGGCCTCAGTGGCGCTAACGCGCGTGATGGAGGTGGGGTTGGGGGAGGGCCACAGAGAAAACTCCTGCAGGCCTTTCCAGACCCTTGTTAGACAATAGGTCTGTATTTCTCCAGGAAAAACAAACAAAAAAACCTCTTGCCAATCCCCCCAAGTTCTACAGCAGAGGACATGATGGGGATTATTTGTGCTTGGAAAGTGTGCAAAAACTTGAAGCTGCCAGTCGCCCGCCACGGCCATTTTGAGTTTTCCGGTGAACCGCACAGGATGAACCAGTTGCCAAAGGTACCCCTGTCTCCAAGCAATAAAATGAATAGGCCTGCTGTACCAAGCGCTCGGTTATCAATCAAATGTTAGAGGCTATCAGCCTCACATGATTAGGCTAGTATTAGGAGAGTTGGGTATCTTCCCCACAGCTGCTAGAGAGCAGGGCCCAGGTCCACAGAAGCTACTCCCCGTCCGGGTCCGGCAACGCAGCAGCGGCGGGCGGAGCGGTCGGTATCTAGCGTCCAGGCAGCGGCCGGCAGCCCCAAGGTTTCACAGAAGTTTGTGTCCGGCGGGAACCGTCATTTGGTCTGTCAGGAGCCTCTCAGCCCCTAGGTGGGGACAAACTCCTTCCTCCTAGGGCTCCCTGCACACTGACGCCCGGTTCACTGTTCTGTCTTTTTAGGCGAGTTCGGAACCCACCGCAAAGCAAGGTCCAACTGGCTGCGGACCACACCGCGGGCCTGGGGGAGAATACTGGCCCAGCCATCACCTTGGTTCTGTGATTTCACCGTTTGGGAGTTTTAATTTCGTGTCACGAGGCTGCTTCTCGGTCCCGGAGACAGGATTATCAGGTCCCGCCCTAAGAGGGGCAGCTTTCGGGGTCGCCTGGGGGCGCAGCCGGGCACGTGGGCTCCGAGGGGCGGTGGGTAGAAGGAGCTTTGTCCTCGCGCGGCCCCCGTCCTCCTTCCCGCGGCTGTTCCGCCCGCCTGGAAGTGGCTCCAGGTGCGGCATTCCGGGCCCGGCGACCACCCGCGCCAGGTGTGCACACAGGTCGGGGACCGGCTCGCTCGGCGGCTGGGGTGAGCGGCAGCTGGCGTCGCCGCAAGGGGCGGGCTCCGTGCGAGCGGGAGGGAGTCCCGGGCTGCGGCTGGACGCGGCCGTTGCTATAGCAACGCGCCGGCAAACGGGCCGCTGGGCCTCCAGCTGCCGGTCGGCTGGCGGCCCAGCCGCGGAGGGAGCAGACCAGGGCGGGCGCTCCCCTCCTGGCGTCTGCGGGGCCGAGCCGTTGGGAGTCCGTTTCCCCCGGCCCGGTGTTTGGGGTGGTCTCTGGCTGCCGTGGGTTCGTCTCCACCTCTCACCTCCACCCCATCTTGGGATCTGACCTTTTTTCAAAGTTTAAAGCGAACTTACTATAGGGTAAGTGTGATTCGGCAAAATTAACCCATCCTAAAAGGTTTCAAGTTGTTTTTTCTCTTCCTTTCAGTCTTTTTTAAATCTCCTAACGCCTAACACGTAGTAGGGCCTCATACAACGGTAGCCCTTTGTTACAGCACTTAATAGGGCCCCTTGCCCACAGTGGATGCACATACCCGGAAATAGCGAGGCGTAAGACCAGCCCTTACTGGCTAGCGGACAGGTAATTTAAGCACTCTACCTCAGTTTCCTCGTCTGTAGCTGCAGACAATTTCTCACAGAACTGTGGGTTTTCAAGGAGCCGGCAGGTGAAGCTCCTCTGGGACCAGTAAATGTAAAACACTGGAGTGTTAGGTGTAAGGGGTAGGTGCGTGCTACAAGTGGTGCGACAGTCCCGGGCGCCCATCAGCTGAACACGACCTCCTTTCTTGTCTGACCACCAAGCAGCTCCAGTATCCAGCCAGAAAACTGGGTGGTCGCGCGTTGGAGAGGGCTCTGAGAATGGAGAGAAACAACGCGCTTTGAACCTAAACGTCCTCTCCCTGTTTTGTACACTCTTCCAGGCCCATGCTTCAGATTACAGCCGGCATGCACGTGTCTCACACGTTTACATTTCTGGCCCGTGTAAATCTGTCCTGCTCCTATCTCAAGGAGTTATCCATCTGGTTTGGAAGCCAGAAGTCTCGGACGCATCCTTGGCGTCCGCCATTCCATCTCTTTCCCTATCCAAATCACCATCAAGGTCTGTTCATTTTATCATCAAATCCATCTCAAATTCATGCACTTACAGTTATTTCCGTCCCTGCCACTATCACTCTGGACCAAGCTGCCAATTTCTCTGGCTGAGTCTCCTGTAAGTAGCCTCCTAACTGGTCTGGAGATATTAACGCTGTCCTTTGGGTATGCCCGTGTGTTCTTGGTGCTGCAGCAGGGGTAATCTGTTAAAAATTAAAATTTAATTATGATTCCCCTCCCCCCTTGCCTTAAAATCCATTACGACTTCTCGTTGTTTGTAGGTTAAAAATACAACTCTTTAATGTGGTCTCTAACGTGGGTGACCATGTACTTTATTATCCGGATCGAGGTATTTTTGAGAGTAAAATAGGTTGCTCTTATTTACGCTGGGACTGTCCATCAGGCAGATGGGGGCATATGGTTGCTCTACCTATAAGGAAGGCCCTGTGGCCCCTTCCTCTTCTCCAGGCTCCCCTGGTTCCCTGTGTTCATTACATTTGCCCTTTTTCAGTCCTTTGTCACCATTTTCCTTCCTCCTACAGGCCTTCGCCCATGCCCTCCTCCCTGCCAGGTGTGCTCTTCCCTCTGTAGTCTGAAATAGCTCATCCTTCACATCTCAGATCAAGTGTTTCCTCAGAGAAACTGCCTCTGACCTCTCTGTCTAGGACGAACCCCCTTAGGGTCTAGGCTTTCCTGAGGCCGGTTATTTTTTCTTAGTAGCACTTGTCAGGAATGCAGTTTTATTTCTCTGTGTGTGTCTGGCACATACATAGTGTGTAGTTGATGAATGCTTGACTGTTTGAATTAGAAGCATTTTGCCACATCATCAGACAGCCTCTGAAAATGTCCTTCAGTGGCTGAGAGCACAGGCTCCAAAGCCAGGCAGGTGCTTTGATTTAAATTTCAGCTCCGCCGCAGTTCTGTATCTGAGACCTGTGGGCCTAGTTGTGTTTTAAATTCAGAATTTTTCAGATTATAGGAAAGATAACACAGTGTGTTACGATATCACTTCTAGTGGGGCCTGGGGCAGTACCTGTAATAAAATGTTAATTTGTAAGATGACTTCACTCTACATGGAATAAATGAAGACTGTACATAGTTTCCCATCAGTTCAGGTCAGGTTTTGAGTTTCCCACTCGTGTATGAGAACACTGGGTTTCCAGAGAGCTTGCTGGATTCTGGATTTCAGATAAGGGCATGTGAGTCCGTCCCACTGTAACCTTGAATCAACCACTGTACTCCTCTGTGCCTCAGATTCCTCGGCTGTGAAATAGAGATGATCCTGGCACCTGGCTAGCTCACAGGTTCCGTTCGTGCTGTTGCGAGGAGTAAAGGAATTAATACCTGTTAACTCCTTAAAGCAGTGAGTGGGCCTTAGTGCTTTAGAAGGGTCAGCTGTATCCTTTTTATTGGCTCCACAATAATCCACATTGTGGACGAACCACAATTTACTTATGGTCGGATATTTCTATTTCAAGTACAAAAATGTCAAGAGGAACGTCTTCATACTTAAATCTTTTGATTGGATTTTTAATTACTGAAGATCATTTCTTAAAAATGAAATTACAGGGTCAAAGGCAGGCTCATTGTGAATGCCCTTGAAATGAGTTGCCGCCTTCAGAGAGATTGTCCTAGCTTGCCACCCTGCCACCAGTTCCTGACACCCACGTTGGCATTGTTATTTAAAAAAACCTTCGTCAACATCACAGGTAAAAATAGTACCTCCTTATTTTAACTCACATCTTTCATTATTAATGTGGCTAAGCATTAAAAAATCTTGTTAGCTATTAGATATTTCTTTTCTCCAATTGTTTAATTGTTTGATTTCTGCCTCTCCCAGCCCAGGCAGGGGCCAGGATGCTGGGCTTTGGCTGGAATTTATTGCATGGGTTTCCCTGGAGTCTGGGGCGAGTTGTTACTTGCCTGCAGGCTACAGAACAATGTAGACAGCGTTTCAGAGGCTGGGTCTTGGGGAAAATCTGAGATCAAGACAAGGCTGACTGTCAGTGCATCTGAACCGGCCTTGTAATAAGACAGGAGAAAGAGGGCATCCAGGTAGGAGGCAAGAGTGATCCTGGACCTGGAAGAAAGAAGCTATAACCTATTTTTTTATAGGAACCTTACAGGGTTTTTTGTACAGACAAGGAGGGGATCACTTGGCCAGACACTGATTGGTGTGAACTCTTGATGGAACAAGAATGTTAACCCTTGCCTATCATGGGACTTTTCCCTCCAGTTGCCTTTTCCTTTAATTTTTAATGGCTTTGAATTTATTGAATTTAAAACAACTTTATGTTGTCTGCCTATTAATCTTTTTCTTTTTGCTTCATTGCTTTTATGTTTTGAAACTTCATATAGAGACCAACTATGTTTTCTTAAAAATGTTATTTTGTGTTGTCAGCAAATTAAGGAGGAGTTAATGAGTGAGAATTTAGTGTGATTTCCAATAAAAAGCCCTAAAAGATAATGCTGCAAAGGGTGATACTGTTACTTTGTCCTTATCACAGTGGAACGCTCACCTGCGGTGACAGTTGCTGGCAGAGAATCCACTTGGGACTCAGCAAAGGCAGTGCGTCGGAGGCCGGGTTCCTGTGCCCTGTGCCTGCATCAGGTTGGTTTGCAGTTCGCACACCTAACGGGAGGCTCTCGCGTCTGCTCCAGGGAGCGCAGCCTCCACCCAGCTGAGATACTGGGAAGAAAGCAAATATCCTTGAACGTGTTTCGTGGAAATCAAATTAGTTTTTTCTCTTAATTTTTTTTATGTTGTTGTTAAGTTTATGGCAATAAAATTCAGTTATTTTTGTATTATTATGAAAGTAAGCACTCATATCCAGTATGGTCATAAAATTCAATTATTTTCATATTTGTTATTAGGAACGTAAGCCCCCATGTCCAGTAGGGATTTTCAAGTTAACTGCTTTCTGTCATATCTCTTCGATGGCACATACGATATAATGTGTGCCCTTGCTCCTTCTTACAGTTGGACCTCACTTTTTAAGTTGTGATGTATTACCCAGTTCACCCTTTTAAAGTATGCAGTTAACGTTTTAGTATATCACAAGGTTTTGCAATAGTCAGCACTGTCTAGTTCCAGAATGTTTCGTCCCCCCAGAAGAAACCCCACACCCATGAGCAGGGGCTCCCCGTTCTCTCCTTGTCCAGGCCCTGGCAAGCACTGATCTCCTCTCTATGGAACTGCCTGCTTTGGACATTTCACGTAAGTGGAGCCATATAACGTGCGGCCTTTTGCATTTGGCTTTTCTCACTTAGCATGTTTTCAAGAATCATTTCTCTTTGCGTTTGTATCAGTAGTTTATTCCTTTTTCTGAGCAAATACAATTTCATTGTATGACTACACCGCGTTTTGGTTATCCACTCGTCAGTAGATGGCATTGGGCTGGTTTTTGGCTATTGGTGAACAGCACTGCTATGAGTATGTGCATACCAGCTTTCGTGTGAACGTTTGTTTTCACTTCTCTTGTGTGTACCTAGACGCGGAATTGCTGGTCATATAGTAGCTCTGTGCTGACTTTTTGGAGACTGCTGAACTCTTTTCCAGAGCGGCTGCACCATTTTCCATTCCTGCCAGCACGTGTGATGGTTCTCGTTGCCCCACATCACACCACCTGTTAATCGTCCTTTTGTGGCCGTCCTAGCAGGACGTGAGGCGGCACCTCGCTACAGCTTTCCTTTGCGTCTCCCTGATGACTGATGATGTGGAACATCTTTTCCTGTTCATGGGCCATTCGTCTCTCTTTGGAGAAATATCTATTTCAATCATTTTTAAATTATTTATTTATTTTTTATTTTTAAAAATTTTTCTTGTTATTCAGTTACAGTTGTATGCCTTTTCTCCCCATCCCTCCACCCCACCCCAGCCAGTCCCACCTCCTACATCATTTTTTTAATTCAGATTTTTTTTTTTATTGTTCTACGAGTCTTTTATATATTCTGAATACTAGACCCGTATCAGATATGTGATTTGCAAATATTTTCTCCCATTCTGTAGATTCTCTTCTTACTTTTTTGGTAGTGTCCTTTGAGGAACAAAAGTTTTTAATTTTATGAAGTCCAATATGTCTGTTTTTTCGCTGGTTGCTTGGCTTTAGAGGTCATGTCTAAAAAACCATCGTGCTGAAGATTTACCTGCATGTTTTCTTCTGAGAGTTTTATAGCTTCAGTGCTTACATTTAGGTCTTCGGTCCACTCTGAGTAAATTTTTGTGCACGTGCGAGGCAAGCGTCCCCATTCCCTCGTGGCTGTCCAGCTGTCCCAGCGGCACTTATCGTGCACCTCACTTCGTGCGTTTGAGTCAGCTTGTGAGTCACGTTCTGGGGGGACAAAATTTGGCCGACTCCTCGTCCCCTCAGTCAGATGGCACCACCCTGCACAGAGGACACTCCAGGCAGGGGAGTATCTGTGTTGCTATCTAAAACTTTAGCTCTAAATTTCTTGTTGTTTGTCATTCAAATTTTCTCTTTAAAAAAATTGAAGTTTTATTTTCCAATTGCAGTTTACATTCACTATTATGTTGTGTTAGTGTCTGGTGTACGGCACAGTGGTTAGACAGTTACAGACTTGAGAAAACGTTCCCCCGATGGTTCCCGTACCCACCTGGCACCACATGTAGTTACTGCGATGCTATTGACTGTATTCCCTGTGATGTACTTTACAGCCCTCAGACTGTTCTGCAACCACCAATTGTTAGTTTTAAATCCCTCCATCTTTTTCACCCAGCCCCCCAAGTGTTCCTCCCCTCTGGCAACCATCATTCTGTTCTCCGTATCTAGGAGTCTGGTTCTGTTTTGTTTGTTCATTTATTTTGCTCTTTAGATTCCACATATGAGTGAGATCATATGGTAGTTGTCTTTCTCTGACTGGCTTATTTCACGTAGCGGAATATCCTCCAGGTCCATCCCTGCTCTCACAAATGGGAAGGTTTCATTCTTTTTTTATGGCTGAGTCTTACTCCTTTGTATGTATGTACCACAGCTCTTTCACACACTCATCTTAGCCCCGAATTTCTATGTAGGCTTATAACTCGGTGACTTGGCTTTTAGGGATATAAGTTTCAGGGCTGCTTCCTCCTTTAACCTGAGGTCTCTAAGTGCACCCATGTGGCTGCCCCTTTGCCATCTTTTCTCGGAGTAGTAACCTGATTTCCACTTGACCTTCTGGCACATGGGAAGACCAAAGGAACAGTTGCTTCATCCTCAGCTGAAGAGTCCCTAAAATTTTCCTTCCAGCCTCGTGGGAGGAATAGGAAGAGTCAGGTGCACCGTAAAGAAAAGGGAGTGAGCCTCACGGGAAGACAGAGCTTCACCGCTCTGCACCTCCCCCTGAAAGCTCTTCTCTCTGGAATCACGACTTAATTGAGCCTTGGCTGGTGTCAGAACTTTGTCCCTTCAAACGAAAAGACAGGGAAGGGGGCCTTGAGTTCCTCTCAGAGGTTCCAGTGTACAGTATGGAAAAAGCTTAGGGTTGGGGTCAGTCTCACCGCAGTTCAAATTTTGGCTCTGACTTCTGTCTTTGGTCTCTTTATTGACAAAATGGGGCTTATCGTCCCAATTTTCCAGGGTGATTATGAAAAACAAATTAAAGATCCCATGTAAAGTGTCTAGTAAATTTGTAGTCCTTCAGTGAATGCTAGTTTCCCTTCTCTGTTTTCCAGATTTCCTGGGAACTTTGTATAAATTTGTACAAATAGCATAATTAAAAAAAAAACTCCGCACATTCTCAGAGCTAGAAGGGACCTTCATGACCACAGCGCCTTGCTGAGCCTGTCAGCATGCTCTCACGCTTCTTTACTTGCTTCACTTAGTTTCTGTTACCATTTACTGTATGCCACACACACTTCCCTGTGCGCCCATCGCAAGTCGGGGGGAGACGGACAGGCATACGTGAGCCAAGCTGGCACATTGTTACCACTTCCCTCATTCTCCCTTCCCTTATTTGATTCATTCACTTACTAAATTATGGGGCAGACTATGCTAGGTTCTTTTTTTTTTTTTTGTAGTCTTTTTGCTTATTTTTATTTTTAAATCACCTTCAAGAAACTAATGATATTCAAAATTATTTGTCATACCCTTTTCTTGCTAGCTGGATTTTCACTTCTTTACAATTTGGATTTTTATACACAACCCTATGAAGTAAATATGAATGGTATCCCCATTTTACAGGTGGATAAATGGAGAAAGAGAGAAATCACAGGTCATATTGCTATGCTAGGTTCTTGAAATGCAAAGGTAACAGTTTTTGAGGGCTTACGGTCTGTTGTGAGGAAAGCAAAACCAAAACATTGTAATAGCCGGTGGGAGGTGCCGTGAGAGACTCATGGACTGGTGCTGTGGGGGTTGGAGAGAGAGCACTCCTGAGGCTGCCTAGGGAAGTTAGGGGCGGGCGAGCAGAAGGGGGAAGGACTCTGAGGCAGAATGAACGGCAGGCCCAAAGGCCTGGTGGAGGGAAAGGGTGTAGGTCTTTAAGAAAGTTGATATCCAGGGTTATAATCACAGCTGACCTCTGGACAGGACAGCAGTGCTTAGCTTACAAAGAGACTGGTGTGCCGGGCTGAGAGTTGAGATCAGTTTTGATGGAGAAGATGGAAGCACAATTTGTAGTTCAGAATTAACACCTGCTTTGGCTTTACTCTCCTTATTCTAAGCCTAGCTTTAAAAACTCCTTCTCTTTGTCTAGCATTTTCTCCAAGCATCTGCTATTTTGGGCGTTTGCCTTCCCCATTCTCTTCATCTCTCATCCTGACACTTTGGTATCATCCTAGGTTACTGGCCTATCTCCTTGGAGGTGATTGCTTATGTGGGGCTCCCTGTGTGGCTTTACACTTTCTCTGGAAGGGTCCATCTCCCGTTTGCCCCAGGATTTAGTAGGTAATGGGAAAGACCAACCTATCACGCTGGCTGAGACCCAGGGGAGAGAGCGCTCGGAGAAGGGCCGGGTGTATGGGGAAGGCCCCTGAACTAGAGGTGCTGCCCTTGGGCGCTTCTCACTTCGGCCTAGTTAGCACCTCTCTTCTGATCTCCATGGAGGCCCTGGCTGGCCCTGCCGCATGGCTGTGACTCCCAGGTCTCCCTTGAGACCTGAGTCTAGGCTTGTTGGTGGCATCCATCCTCCGTGTATGCAGCCACACGTTCCCTAGTCTGAGCTGTCCCTTCAGACATGAAAGAACATGTCTGAATTTCTGGAGGTCGTTTGCGTAGGTCATAGTTCTGAGACTCTCCCCACATTCTAAGTCATTGAAGAACTGGGCTTCAAAAGAAGATTGGGTAGAGGTGGGAAGGGAGATGGAGGGAGGGTGTGTAGCTGTTTTCTTGAAGGCTTGTTTCAATATAGTAGGTGAGGTGCCAGATTTTGGTCTGGGATTCTGACCCTACCTCTTACTAGCTTCTTTTTTTTTTTTCCATCTAAATTCCTTTAAGCCTAAAATAATTTCATGATTTAATAAATGTAGCAGGCAGTGACTACTGATTAGATCTGGTTTCTTGAGGCAGATTGAGTTTTAGCTTTTTGAGCTCAGCCACTAGTGAATTGAAATTGTAATAGCTGTATTTATTATACTCAGAATTGAATGAGTTATTAATAAGCCATTTCTTAGCCCCATATTATCTCTTTTTCAGGCTAATTTTTTTCCAGTAGGATTTCCTTAATTGTATCAAATGTTTCATTCCTAGAATGCTTAACATGTCTGATTGGTATAATCTCCAGGGAAACTAAACAGTCTTAATTACATCTAGTATTTTGATTTCATTTGATTCTTTAGATAAGATAAAAGGAATTTTTAAATAAAAGCCTATGACTCTTCCATATGCTTGTATACCTCTGCTATTGCAAACTTAGAAAGTTTGGTTACATTACATTTGTATTACCAGTGTCTCAGATAATTTAGGTATGGACTAGGGTCCAGGGTGTTTAACTTCAGAACAAATGGCTTGATGATACTATCTATTTTTCATACCCGCCCTATACTTTTCTCATCACTGTCTTTGCATTGATTGATACTTTCTGTTCATTTAGTTCTTTCCATAGTACGTGCCAAGACTTGCTCCCTAGGAAGCAGAAGGTTCTTCGGTTTGACTCTTCCCTAAATATCTGTTTCCTAGTGAATAAATGTTGATAATAATTTGTAGAGTATGAATTTTAGTTCTGGGTGCCATTTAAAAAATATTTTATTTATTTATTTTTAGAGAGGGGAAGGGAGGGGGAAAGAGAAGGAGAGAAACATTGATGTGTGGTTGCCTCTTGCCCCCTACTGGGGACCTGGCCCACAACCCAGGCATGTGCCCTGACTGGGAATCAAACCAGCAACCCTTCCTTTGATTTGCAGGCTGGCACTCAGTCCACCGAGCCACACCAGCCAGGGCTGGGTGCCATTTTTTAATAGAGATTTGGGCAAATTGAATTTCACCCAGAGGAGAGTGAAGGGCTTGCGATGGTGAAGGGTCTTTAAATGATATGAAGAACAGCTGAGGGTAGCAGCGATGTAGGAAAGATGGCTGGCCTGTAGGAAACAGGACCAAGGGACACATGCTTATTTCCTTATAACAAGAAGACTGAGACCTGTTAAAGAGGGACGAGGCATATCCTAAGAAGGATAGATTAGGAAGGAAGATTTGCAGGAAAATAATTTTGACTCACTATGAGGAGAACCAGTCCGTCATTGGTGTCCAATGGAATGATTGGGGGAAGTAAACAGTGGCCCCCTGTCACTGGAAAACCTTTCACAGTGTCCACGTCAGCACACGTCAGCACACATCACATGTCAGCATACGTCAGCACACATCAGCACACATCAACACACGTCAGCACACGTCCGATCGTCTGTGAAAGGAGTTCCGAGCTGTACCACATGTCCTTGGGTACTCTTTCCAGTTTCTGGATTCTGTGGTTCCTTCCCACTCCTGATACTATGATGTGGTTACTTCTCCATTCTAGGTTTTGCTTTAGTGGTTAATATAATTGATTTTTATATTACCGAACATACTGCAGCACAGGAAGTGGTGATGTGGTGGATAAAAACTTCCTGACATTACATTTTTTTGGTAGGTAATTCACATAGTGGGTATATACCACATGCACATATATACGAGATGTGTCCAGAAGGTATCCAGCCATGTACTCTGAAAAATAGAGACATTTATTGAAGAAGATAGAAGACACAAGAAACATTGTACGTAGGATAATGACACCTTAGTCCCCTTCAAAGTAGGCCCCTTGGGACCTCACACAGTTCTTCCAATTGCCGTCAGCTGCCCTGTTAAATTTTCCTGAATCTCATCGAAGGTCTGAAATCTCTTCCCTTTCAAAGGTGATTTTAGTTTTGGGAAAAGCCAGAAGTTGCAGGGCACCAAATCTGGGCTGTAGGGGGTCTGAGTCACCTGGGTGATTCGATGTTTCACCAAAAAACTGCACGAGATGTGATGTGTTTGTGGGTGCATGGTGGTAATGAAGCTGCCAATCACCAGCTGCCCATGGCTGTGGCCTTCTGAATCCTCCAGATAGTTTCTGTGAAGAAATGTTCAAGCTTAAGGCAAAGTTTGATGCAGATTCATTGCTCTACTCACTGTCATTTTGAGTGAGACAGCCACACAGCACACACGCTCACTCAATGATGTCTACCACCCCCACTGACTAGTACAGTGAAGTCGTCATTGTTCGCACATGCTCATTCCAGTCCACTCTCCCTGGCTGTCAGGTTACATCGACGTCTTGCAAACAGTTCTCATCATATTAACATTGGCTGGAATTTTCCCAGACTTTGTACCTATTCACATACATCTGTTTTATGTCATTGAGATTTATTATATTTTCATAGCTTTGTCCTTTGTTCCTACTGTTACAATATATATGCTTTAGAGACCCATGAGTCTCACAAGAAAATGTTTATTATTTTGACATTTATTTATCAAATTGATTTTTAAAAATACAGCTCTGTTAAGTCTTCACAATAGAGCCAACAAAGAGCCTTTGTGGGAATAGGAATTAAAAACTGGTGGGTTATTGGGAGCTTATTTAACTGGTGGGTTAAAGATCTATAAATAAAATAGCGTGGACATTCAATTAGAGTTTTATATATTTAAGAATAGGAAGTGGGAGCACTATAGTCATTTTGGAAAATTGTGTTTTCAGACTCGTTTACTAATTGGATTGTCGAGCACAGTACTAGCGGTTTCAAATGGCATCACAATTCACTGCAGTTCTGACCTGGGGTAATAGATACTGAGGTAAAATGAAATCCATCTTCCTTAAGAACTACTGGTTTTATGAAATAATTAAATCTGATCTTAAAATAAAGCATTAAGTGAAAACCATTAAGAGTTCAAAAAATACTTACAGGTCCCATGAAAGAAGATTTAGTGCATTTAGCTTTCAAACAGTTTGCTCACTCTGGATGGAATGCCTTTAAAGTGATGTAGGTTATCGTGCCAATAATTAATAAAATAGGGGAAGTTATGTGTCTTCTTTTTGGAACAGACTAAGCCTCCAGGCACAGCTGAGTCCCTGTCAGAAGACTTTCCTCTGCGGTGCTAAGGCACTAGCGAAGTCTCTTCTGGGATGCGCCTCATCTCAGTGTGGGTGCTCTTCAGGCTTTCATCCAGTATTTTGAAAATGTAAGTCATGCCGGAGAATTTCCCTGGTGAGGAAGATACAGGTTTTAGAATTCTTTAAATCTTTCCATTTAAAGAGCCCAAAGCATATGTGGTTAGGCCAGATTACATCTCTCTTGCATGAACCCTAGCACGACCCAGGCCACTGGTGTTGGAGGATTTGGGGGATGTCCGTAAGTTCACTAGGGACACGGGGAGATCCTCGGCTGTCTTGGAGGATGGACAGATTCTCCGACTCTGCCAAAAACAAATCTTCTATAGAGTCGTCTTTCTTCCAACTCCAGCGTGAATACTGTGCAATATAGTGATATTTAATGTTGAAATATATGTGCGATTTTTCAAATATTTGCATATCTGATACAAATACTAAACAAGTGAATTTATCATTTATGTCTGAACATTTTACAGTCATGCTGCTTAGTGAAAATCTAACAATGAGTTTCTGTCGAGAATATCAACATTTTTCTTTTCTCTCCTTGATTGTAAAACATCTTTGTGTATCTTTCTCAAAATGTTATTAGTAATATTGGCCATAGACATCCATTTTGGAAGTATTTGGAATCATTGTGGCCTCTTAGGTACCAGCTGGAGCATGGATCAGCTTTTTTTTCCTCCTCCCGTTTCTGCTCCCCTCCCCCATATTTAATTGCCTCTGTGCTTCTACACAGAATTGATAAAGAACCTACATGGAGCTCTTTACTTTACAAGCTTGTTTGTCGAGTGCCAGTGGAATGAGACATTGTTTCTATGGTTAATTCATATTGTTAAAAGTTTCCTACATTATCTGAATGTTAACTTTCAGCCATTTAACTTCTTTCAGGCTTTAAAAAAAAACATCTGTAGGGCTTCTCTACCTCCTCAACTGCTACTTTTTGGCTTATTTCTATAAAGAGATTGATCTTCTTCCTTTCTCTCCCCTTGTCTTCCTTCTTTTTCTCCTTCTCGCAAACAACTGAATACCCACTACTGGGTGCACTGGGAGAGCGCTAGAGATTCAGCAATGAATTGATGGCACCGTCTGGGTCTGCATGAGAGCCGGGTGGGGGCGAGCACAGGAAGAGTGTGCCAGAGCGTGACGAAAGTCACCCCAGCGCCAAGTGTACAGTGCTGCGGAGTGCGGAGGACGGAGGGACTGACTGTGTGTGTGTGTTCGGGGTTGGGGGGGGCGCGGAATAAGAGAATTGGAAATTGAGGTAGAGGTAGGATTTAGTATTTATTCAGCTTTTGTACTTGTCCATGTTGTTTCACCTGCATTAACTTCAGGCATTGATTTTTCAGTTCAGCATGGTGGAATTTATAGTCGGCCAGGAGGTTTGAGCATGTATTTTATATCTTTAAAAAAAGATCCCCTATGATAGACTTTTTTTTTTTTTTTTTTTTTTTTTTTTGATTTCCAGAGGCTTAGCAGGAGATCTATGGTTGCTCTTGATTTCTTGCCTCTGCATTACTGGAAGCTATTTCTACCTATTCTACTGAGAAGCCTATTTTGTCATTTTTCAAGGAGTCTGACCTGGTCACTGAACAGTCATAATGATTAGATTCTCTCATATGGAGTGTATTCCTAAGGCTTTCAACTTCTGTATTTATTAGTTTTTTATTACTTGGTTTACTTGAGTTTCAAAGAATTCTTTACATTTACTGTTGTTTGTAAAATATTCATAAATCTTGGGAAGCCCTATTTGTGATATTAAGTTATTTAAATTCAACAGATGTTTTAAAAAGCACCTGCCATGTGGCAGGCACTGGGGTGAGCACTGGTGTAGAAGCAGCTGCAGTCCCCGTCACAGAGCTCGCAGCTGGGAGGGGGATCCAGACAAGTGGCCAGGCCACCGAGAAAGGCGCTGTGACGGGGAGTGCGTGGTGCTGCTTGACTTGCAGGAAGGGCGCCTCCTCCAGCCTTGGGGGCCAGGAGATGTGTTTTTGGATGAAGTGACACTTAAATTAAGATCAAAGGGTGGGCAGAGGTTATTCAGGGGAAAGGCGGAGTGATGGGCACGGTGTCCCAAGCACAGGAAATGACATAAGCAGAAGTCTGAGTCTGAGAGACATAGGAACTGACAGCGTGGAGAGAACAGAGGAAAATGGCCACAGGGGCCTGGAGAGTGAGGTGGGGCTGAGTCCAGAGACTGCATCGTGCGCTTCGGGGGGTGGGGGGGGGCTCTGCCAGCCCTGTGGGGTCCAGATTTTAGCTCAGGGCAACAGGGAGAGTTCGAAGAGCTTTAACCGGGGAATAGCAGGAGTAGACATTCATTTTAGAAAACTCATTTTGGCTGCAGTGTGGAGAATATATTGGAGAGGGCTGGAGATGAAGAGACCGGCTAATCGCAGGCTGGTGTGGTAACCCCGGTAAGAAACACTGCAGCTGAGTGTAGGGAGATGGCCATCGGCTTAACATGACGAAAACGTCAGTGTGACGGGGCGCAGATTAATCGGGCGTTGGACTGTGTTTTCATTTTCTGTCTTGATGAAAAAATTCTGGATTTTACATTGTTGTACAACAAATGTCTTATATTAAAACATGACGTTTCTGTTATAAATAGCAGTGAATACTATAAAGTGTACCAGACATTATTCCAAGCACTTACATTATATTCTTTTATATTCATTTATATTTTACAACAGTCCTGTCAGGTAGCTGCTAATATTATCTTGATTGGACAGATGAGAAACGTGAGGCACAGGCCAAGTAATACACCCAAGGTCAGAATCAGAAAGCTGGGGTTGAACATGCCAGTTTGGAACTAGGGTCAGTGCTCTTAATCACTGCTCCCCAGTCGTGCAAGTTTGGGGGACGAGGCACAAGCCCTCCTCTCCAACTCTCTCTCTTCTGTATCCATTCTGGAGAGAAGCAGGTTAATGCTAAAGATTTTGGGAGATAGGAGCAGCATTTGTGGATGTAGGGAGAGGAAGAGTAGAATGACTTAGATTCGTTGTTTGGCCACTTGGGTGATCACGGGACCACTCACTGTAATAGGGAGCCCAGGAGGCTGAGGAGGAAGAGCAAGTCCAGGCAAGCACAGAGGGCGGAGGAGCAAGGTGAGACAATTATTACTGTTGTGAGCATGTTGAATTTGAGGGGCTCGTAGGGCACCCCGGCAGGTCTGCTCAGTAGACAGTTTGTTGTATGTGTTTAAGTTGTTTGCTACCATAGTAGCTAGAATCCAGGACAGCTTCTGTGAACTAGGTCTTGATTTACATAGGTCAGAGCCTTCTAGGTGAGGGAAGAACGTGTTCTTGATGACTTCCTGGTGAAAATGTGGGCAAAACGAGCTGTGAAATGGGAACATCTGAATTATAGGCCTTTTTTGGTGAATATTTAAAAATTTATTTTTAGAGGGGAAGGGAGGGAGAAAGAGAGGGAGAGAAACATCGGTGTATGAGACACCGATCGGCTGCCTCTTGCACACTGCCAGGTGGAGACCTGACCCCTGCAACGCAGGCAAGTGCCCTGGCCAGAGGCGAACCGGCAACCTTTCAGTTTGCAGAATGACGTCCAACCCACTGAGCCGCACCAGTCACGGCTAGGCATTTTGTTTTGTAAAGAATGTTTCACTTTGGTAACTCCTCCTCTTTGGCTTTTATTTTATTTATTTTACTATTTTAAAATCATTTAAATTCATATTTAGTAGTGTGCTCTTTAATTACAAATATTTATCTACAAAAGAAGAATAAAAATATCTGCTTTGTTTGACTCATTGTTGTTGAGAACTTAGAATGTCTGTTAGGAGACTTCTATTGCTGAGATTTTTATTCCAGGAATTAAACTAAAGTGTTTGAAAATACTTTATAAATGGTGAAGCAGGGGTATGAATGTGAATTGGTAGCACCTGGTACTTAGTAGAGATTATGTGGCTGTGTCTCTGTATACTGGCCAGTGGGCAATGGCTGCTGATTGCCTTGCGAAGGAAACTTATTTTATTTATTTGTGTATTTTTTTTTACCTTGCTTAGAAAATTTAAATGTTTAGCTAATTCTTTGTGGTCTGGGTCAATCTCTAATGCTTATAAAATGGACAGAAATGGTTGGATGTCACATCTTTTCTGGAAGAGGAGTTAGCAAAATTTGCTCACTAAGAATAAGAAGGAGAAATAGAGATGGGTGATGACTATGATTTCCAAGTCTACACTACCATTTAAAAGAGAACATTGAATAATAAATCCCAGGCACTGTGCTAGGCACTTGATTCAATTTAATTGTCACAGTAACCAGGATTGACCCCATTTTATAGAGAGGAAGCTGGGGCTTGAACTTGCCTGAGGCCACACACAGGTAAATGGCAGAGTTGGGACTTAAACCCAGGTCTTATCTACAGAGCCTCTGCATGCAACTGTCGTATGTATTCTTTTAGTCTAAAGTTTAATTATTTTTGAATAGATAATAGTTACACTTGATACGTAGTTTAAAAACGAGAGGGGTATACAGTGAAAAAGGTCTTCCTTTTGTCCCTCTTAGTCTTCTTGGCACTCCTTTCCTGACAAGGAGCGTCCTTTCCGAGATGTTCTGTTTGTATGTGCACGTATGTGGAAACTGAATGTGTCAGATATACATGTACAATTTGCACGCACATAAAATTTAACATCTGTTTCACACAAGGGGTGGCATGCTATAGGTCTGCACCTTGATATTTTTTTGCCTTACAATATCTAGGAGATTGTTCCACTTAAAAAAAAAGCATCTTCATTTTGAGATTGCTGCATTCCACAGTATGGATATGCAGTTCATCTGCTGTTGAAGGGTATTTGGATGTTTCCCAATAGTTTGCTGTTACAAACAGTGCTGTAATGAGTAACTTTGAATTTACGTTGTCCGTGCCTGTGTGAGCCCACTGTATATGCCAAACGAGAAGTAGGGGATTGTTCTGAGTACGGTGATACTCTCTACAGGAAGAGCTGTATTGCATTACTGATATGGAAGTTTTTTTAACCCAAGTACAGTTGTGCAATAAATCAACAAATATGTGAGTGCTTTTCTATCAGCAGGGCTCCACGTTAAGCACTGTAATCATATATATGTGAGGGCTTATAGATTTCAAAAATGAGAAAATAGAGGGTTATGGCATAGTTGACTGACCCGGAGTGAGAGATGTCTGCATATAAGCAGATATTTACTCAATAGAGTGAAACCTTCATTCCTGAGGGAAAATGACTCATTACCGCATGGAAGAACTTCCCTGGGGAGGCACTGATGCGTTTGACCCTTAGTAGGATTATGGTACAAGGCTTGCTCAGAAAAAGTTGCCATATAGAAATAGTTGTAATGGCTCTGTTGCCATTCAGTGTATCCAGGACGTGGGCCAAAGGAAAACTTCAAGACCTACGTGCAAAGTGAAGAAACCAAAGTAAGCTTGCCGGTGAAGACTGCAGAGCTGTCACACACGGGGAGTGCGAGCGGCAGAGAAGTAGCTTCTGCCTCGGAGAACGTAACAGGAGGAGGGACGTACGTGTCAGTATCACATAGCAATTTGCATTTTCCTGTGCTGAGTGGACAATTACTGGTTTCAGGAGTGGCTCTGGATATTTTAAAATTGACATGAAGAGGCTAGAAAAATAATACATGTCCAGATAGACACCCTTAAGGAGGGTGACCTGGCAGATTCAAAAAACATAGCTAAGATTACTCTGTTTATAGCACATTGCATAAACAGTAAATTATAAATGGCATTCGTGAAAAGTCATGGGGACTTTTGAAATCTGAGCCAAAAATGAGTTTGGTTTGCTCTCCTAAAATTTAATTTGCTAATTATGCATGCTTGGAATACCTTTGCTGATATTTCTTTCTGGCTATTTTCTGTTTCTTCGTTATTAGCATTAAAATCTATAGTTAATGAACTGGAGAAAGCAGAGTAAAGTCACTTTAATTAAAAAATTTAAAATCTCTTATCCAGAAATGTAACCTCAGTTTATTTGCATTGTATTTGGAACATAATTATCGCATGTAAGAGAGTAATACTATCCTATTTTGGTGGTTGTATCCCATTAGCTTTTGCAGTGCTCTGTTACAGTACTCTACTGTACTCTAGTACTCTGTGGTAGTCTCCACTCTGAAATGAAATCCTTCTTCATCCGAGGAGGGCTCCACTTTCTTCTAAATGAATCTGCCTGACTCGCAGCCTGTTTTGACACCTCTGAGTTCCTGCCATTGCCAACCGCTCTCCCTCAAAGTCTGATGAGAACAGAGTTGGCTGATTGATACGTAAGCTTCCCAGTGGCCTCGTTGTGTAGCTCAGAGAGGTGAGCGATCAGATGGTCTTGTCTGCATGACGCTTGACTCTCAGTGTCCAAGGGCTTCGTTTCCCACAGTTTTCAGAGGTTCCTGGTCCTGGCTCTGAGGTGGCGTCTGCGATGTCCTTGCACCTGGCGCTCAGCTGGGCTGGGAGTGCCTGTGCCCTCTCGTCTCGCCTTGTCTGGGTGCATCTTCACTTCTCACTGGTTCTGCACGTTCTCTCTGCCGAAGGAGGACTAAACAGAATGGGAATTAACACATTTTCAGGATGTGATCCTACGTACAGCTTATTCCTCTTTCGTTCTTTTAAGGACTGTCACATTTATATGGAATGCTTACATTTACGTTTAGTCTGATAACAAATTAATCCATTTACAAAAGCACCATTAAACCAGCTGCTGTTACAAAGGTACCACGTCTCTGAGTCAGGCGTTAGTTTTTAAATATTGTAGTGAAAATACCGTATTTTTCAGACTGTAAGACACACTGGACCATCGCCCCCTCCCCCTGCCCCTGTGAAGCCAGGTAAGCTACATGCAGACTATAAGACGCACCCCCATTTTCTTCCCAAATTGGGGGATGCATCTGACACTCTGAAAAATGCGGTACTTCAACTTGTGGTGATATTCATCTGGTTATTTGGAGAGAAAATGGAAAGCAACACGAATTTAGGGTTTATTTTAGTACTTTGGGAAGTTTTGCTAGAGCGAGAACCGCTGGAGTCTGTTGCTTGTGCTGGTTCAGATGCAGCGTCTCACATTAAGCTCCAGCATCCCTGTGTGCTAGTTGGCAGGCGTCATGACTCGCATTTTACAGCTGGGAAGACTGAGGTGCAGAAGTTAAATGGCTGCCAGGGACGCTGCTTAGTAACACGGTGGGAGTGGGGTCTGAGTGTTGGTCCACTCACGGGATCATTCTTGTCTGAGTCTCTGACTGAGAAATTTCAGGTAATGGCCAGTGTGTCCTTTTTTCTTGGTCATTTCGTGTTAATCAAGGAGTAGGGATGAATCTTAGTCATTTGTATGAAAATAGTTGATTACTTATTTAAAGTTATACTGCGTGGTACATTCTACTTTGGTTGTTTCTCTTCAGTTTGTCAAAATGGTATGAGAATTCTTTTCTTCTAATTAAAAAAAAATTAAATATATTTTATTGATTATGCTTTACAGTTGTCCCATTTCCCCCCCTTTATTCCTCTCCACCCTGCACACCTCCTCCCACCTGCATTCCCCCCCTTTATTTCATGTCCATGGGTTGTACATGTAAGTTCTTTGGCTTCTACATTTCCTATACTATTCTTAACCTCCCCCTGTCTATTTTCTACCTACCATTTATGCTACTTATTCTCTGTACCTTTCCCCCCTATTCTCCCCCTACCCTTCCCACTGATAACCCTCCATGTGATCTCCATTTCTGTGATTCTGTTCCTGTTCTAGTTGTTTGCTTAGTTTTTTTTTAGGTTTGGTTTGTTAATAGCTGTGAGTTTGTTGTCATTTTACTATTCATATTTTTTATCTTCTTTTTCTTAGATAAGCACCTTCACATTTCATATAATAAGGGCTGGGTGATGATGAACTCCTTTAACTTGACCTTATCTGGGAAGCACTCTATCTGCCCTTCCATTCTAAATGAAAGCTTTTCTGGATAGAGTAATCTTGCATGTAGGTCCTTGCCTTTCATGACTTCAAATACTTCTTTCCAGCTCCTTCTTGCCTGTAAGGTCTCTTTTGAGAAATCAGCTGATAGTCTAATGAGAACTCCTTTGTAGGTAACTGTCTCCTTTTCTCTGCTTTTAAGATTCTCTCCTTATCTTGAATCTTAGGTAATGTAATTATGTTGTGCCTTGGTGTGTGCTTCCTTGGGTCAAATTTCTTTTGACTCTCTGAGCTTCCTGGACTTCCTGGAAGTCTATTTCCTTTGCCAGATTGGGGAAGTTTTCCTTCATTATTTGTTCAAATAAGTTTTCCATTTCTTGCTCCTCTTCTCCTTCTGGCACCCCTATGATTTGGATGTTGGAACGTTTAAAGTGGTCCCGAGGTTCCTAAGCCTCTCCTCATTTTTTTTTTTGTTCTTGCTTCTTCATTCTGTTTTGATTGAATGTTTTTTTCCTTCCTGCTGCTCCAAACTGATGATTTGAGTCCCGGTTTCCTTCCTGTCACTGTTGGTGTCCTATACATTTTCCTTTATTTCACTTTTCATAGCCTTCATTTTTTCCTCTAATTTGCGACCATATTCAACCAATTCTGTGAGTATCCTGATTACCAGTGTTTTGAACTGTGGGTCTGATAGGTTGGCTATCTCTTCGTCGCTTAGTTGTATTTTTTCTGGAGCTTTGGTCTGGGCCCACCTGTCAGGTAGTAAGGGGAGGAGCTGTAGGTGTTCATGGGGCGGGGTAACACTGGTTGCTGTGCTGCGACGCTGTATGTGGGGGAGGGGTCTGAGAGGGAACAATGGCACTTGCTCCACTCTCTGCCCGTTTTCAGTCACTTCCCCTGCTACCCACAAGCAAACTGGGCCCCTCTGGTGCTGATTCCCAAGTGGGTGGGCCTGTGCACACTCTAGGCCCCTGTGGGTCTCTCCAACGACCTCTCCTGTGAGGCTGGGAGTCTCTCCTGCTGCTGCCTCAACCCCCATGGGTGTTTTCAATCAGAGGTTTGAGGCTTTATTTCCCTGTGCTGGGACTCTGGGTTTTGAGGTCTGCTTCGCTCCCCACTTGTTCCTCCCGGTTTATCTATGTGTGAATGTGGGACCACCTGGTCCGCAATCCACCGCCTCATGGTTCTGCCAGCTGCCACCCTGCCAGGAGTCCTCTCCACCTGGCTGCGCTTCTCCGCCCCTCCTACCGGTCTGCGTGAATGTTTCTTCTTAGACTCCTTGGTTGTTGGACTTCCATACAGTTTGATTTTTTGTGAGTTCTGGTTGTTTTTTGTTCTTAAATTTATTGTCCTTCTTTTGGTTGTGCGAGGTGGCACAGTGTGTCTACCTATGCCTCCATCTTGGCTGGAAGTCGAGAATTCTTTTTAAAGAAGGAGATTCTAGGCTTATATAATTTGTTTTTCCCCCCAATAAATGCTTTTTATATTTTCAAAAGGATACAGAGTATAGCTTTTACACATTTCCATTTAAAAATTAAATTAGCATCTTTAGTTTCTAGTTTCAAAAATGTATTTTCCCCTGAAAGAACATATTATAACATTGTGTAACTGTAAGTACATACCGAAAACGTGTGATTCTTTTTGGCTGTATTTTCTTAGTGCATTGGACTTACTTCCTTTTAACAGTATAAGTGTATTTCTGTGTCCTAGTTTGAAATTGATGAAGGTTAAAGTACATTTACAGTTAGGTCACAGTTTGAGATTACAGATGCCTCTTATATGAAAAATGCATATTTTCTAATCTTTCATTCAATCAGCCCCAACATTTATTTTACTCTTTTTAATAAGGACTAGTTCTTAAGTTAAACCAGTGGAACCCTGGCTGGTGTGGCTCAGTGGATTGAGCACCAGAATGCAAACCAAAGGGTCACTGGCTCCATTTCCAGTCAGGGCACATGCCTGGGTTGTGGGCCAGGTCCCCAGTAGGGGTGTGTGAGAGGTAACCACACATTGATATTTCTCTCCCTTTCTTTCTCCATCCCTTTCCCATTCTAAAAATAAATAAATAAGAAAGAAAATTTAAAAAAAACCAAATGCCAGTGGATTGGTGCAAGAAAGTTGTTGAAAGCTATTTCTTCGTGACAGTCTGATAGATTCCATATCATATCCAGTATTTGATATTCACCTTGTATTTGTTTAAAAAACACCATTTTATTTTGAGATAATTATAGAGTCACATGTAGTTGTAGGAAATAATGCAGAGAGATCCTGTTGGACTCTTCATTCAGTTCCCGCAATGCTGACATGTTACACAACCGTAGGACAATATCACACAGGGAAATCGACATATACACGATCTGTGTACGTTATTCAGACTTCACCAGTTTTATGTGTATGTGTGTGTAGGATCCCTCATGCCAGAAACGCCTTCCTCTTCTCACCTAAGCCTTGGAAACCACTGATCCAGTCTACCTGTCTATGGGATTGTCATTTCGAGAAAGTTAGGTACATGCATCTTATTATTTTTTCCCTTCATGTGCATGGCATCTGAAAATAAGAACATCTACAACAAAAAGGGCAAAGGCTTCTCAGTATTTGTTTCTACATTACTAGGTATTCTAAGGTTCTCTTTGATAGGAAGATAAAGCTATCACTTCAGTGTTCACTAGATAAATTATTTTCTCTGGGCATAAATTATAGTTATTATATACTAAAATGCCAAGTTACTAAACCTGTGTAGTTGACACATTAAAAAATACATGTAATTCAGATTTCCACTTAATATCACCTCTCAAAGAGACTATTTTGATTATTCAAACTAAAGTAGCCCCCAAGTTATTTTTTATCTCATTTTCCTCTTATTTTCATCATGGCACATAGACATTTTATTGTTTATTTGTCCCTCTTTTCTTTCTTTTTCTTTAAATTTTTTCAATTACAGCTTACGTTCAATATTATTCGGTATTAGTTCCATGTGCATAGCATGGTGATCAGACAACCATATACTCTACAAAGTGTTCCTCCAGATATTTCCGGTACCCACCCGGCATCCTGCATAGTTACCGCAGTGCTATGGACTGCATTTCCCACCGCTGCATTACCCACTGCCTCCACATCCCCGCAGCCAGTGTGTGCCCGCCAGTCTGCACTTCTCAGTCCCGGCCTTCGCACCCAGTTCCCCACCCCTCCCCTCCGGCAACCACCCATCTGCTCCCTGCGTCTATGAGTCTGTGTGTGTATGTGTGTTTGTTCACACTGTTCTTCAGATTCCACGTATGAGTGAAATCACATGCTGTTTGTCTTTCTCTGACTGACTTATTTCACTTAGCATACTACCCTCTGGAGCAGGGGTGTCAAACTCATTCTCACCGGGGGCCACATCAGCCTCGCAGTTGCCTTCAAAGGGCCGAATGTAATTTTAGGACTGTGTAAATGTAACTATTCCTTAACTGTTAAGTGAAAGCTCGGCACTGCCGCCAGGTAGAAACAAGGTGCCGGCTGGATAAAACAAGGTGGAGGGCCAGACTCGGCCTGCAGGCCTTGTGTTTGCTGCCTGTGCTCTAGGTCCATCCATGCTGTCACGAATGTTAAAATTTTGTCCTTTTTTATGGCCGAGTCGTGGTCTCTTGTACGTATGCGGCACGGTCGTTTTGCCCGCTCGCCTATGGCTGGGCTGCTTCCCCAGCCTGGCTGCTGTAAAGAGTGCTGTGGTGGACATGGGGTGCAAGCGTTCTCTCCGGTTAGTTTTGGGCTTCTTCAGATGCATTTCCAGAAACGGAATCTGGATCATAACGCAGTTCCATTTTTAATTTTTTGAGGAAAACTCCATACTTTTTCCCTGTTTCCTGTTTTCTCCCCCTGAGAGCAGGGTCCTTATTCGTGTTTTTCACTTTGTATTTCCAGGGCTCACAGCGGTACCTATACATGATATGCTGTTATTCAATAAGATGTACTTCATAAGTCTGAAAACATAGCTTCTAAGCCCATGAGTTTTTTAAATTTGATCATAACTTCTAATTTTTATGGTGACCAACTATGCCTGAGTTTTGGTGTATAGTGTTGAAATGTGTGAATCATTTTACTACATCTTAGTCAACCAATGATTTGTTTGGAACATTAAATTCCAGGCAGGCCGCACAATTCCTTCACACCCCAGTCAGGGTTGTTGAGAGGCATCCAGCTTCAGGTCACATCAGTAGCCTCTTGTGAATTGATGGAACTCTGCAGTGTCTGTCGCTCGCTTCACTTTGTGGCATTTCTGTGAAGAGTTTGCTGTGGTAGTTAATTCCCTGGGGTTGAAGCTTGTCTTTATCATTTATTAGCTGTGTGGCCTTGTGCAAATTACCTAACCTTTCTGTATCTTGGTTGTATAATCTGTAAAATGGGAGCAATAGAACCTATTTAATAGAGTTGTTACAAGAATTAAGTGAGGCAGTTTTTAATGACAGCTATTGTTTCATATGAGAAAGTTAATATCTATTTTATTCACACATCAGGCAGTTGAAATAACACAATTTATGGCATCCAATTAGATAATGGTAATGTGTCTTAAGAGTTTTGTCTATAATTGGAAAATGAATTTCAAGTTTATTTTCTCTTTTTATGTTAGATGGTTTCATGAACATCAAATAGTTGGAAAATGCTAAAAGGAAATGAAATCTTAAAGGCCTGTGAACACGCTCTCTTGACAGTTGATTGTAATTCTTGCTTTGAATGAGAGAGGTCACCTCAGAACATAGGCTGCTCTTTTCTTGTCCTTGCGAATTATGGTCACTGACGTGAGTTTCCCAGGCAGTGGCAGGTGCTGGTAGCGAGAGCAGTCGTGGGAAGGGTTGGGAGGCTGCGCTGTTTGTGCTCAGCGCCCGCAGCCCCCCTCCCAGACCTCTCTCTCCCGTCTCTACCTTGGACGCCAGGTTTCTGCCCTCTGCCTCCACCCTCGGTCTTACGAACGTTTTCTGTGCCAGCCGCAGATGCCGGTTTGTTAGTGATTGGCTGAGTCTTTAGATTGCGTGTGTACACCGCCCTCCTCTGGAATGGTGCACTTCCAGGAAGTTACTAAAAAGTGTACAGGGCGGTCCTGTGCGCTTTTACCCATCCTCCCCTAATTTTAAGACCTTGCAGAGCTGTAGTGTAGCATCGCTATCAGGAGAGTGCCACTGGTACAATCCAGGGAGCTTATTCTCTACATTTACTCGTGTGTTTCTGTGGGGGTGTGTGGCTCTGTGGGATTTTTTGGCACAGGTGTAGCGTTGTGTGACTGTCGCTGCGGTCCGCGTACTGAGTCGCACAGCTGCGGTAAGGCTCCCGCGTGCGGCTCCTCCATAGACGCCCCGCCCCCGCCTGTCTGTAACCCCTGGAAACCGCTCACTGGTTGTTCTCCGTAGTTTTGTGTTTTCAAGAATGGTATGTAAATGGTATCATGAAGTATGTTACTTTTTGAGATTGGATTTTTTTCACTAAGCATAATTCCCTTGAGATTCATGCATCAAAATTTGTTTATGTATTAATACTTCATTTCATTTTTATTTCTGAGTTGTGTTCCTTGGTATGAATATATCAGAGTTTGTGTAACTGTTTCCCTGTTGAAAGTCATTTGGGTAGTTTACAGTTTTTGGCTGGTGTTACTGTGAACATTTGTGTACAAGTTTCTGTGTGGACATGAATGTTCATTTCGTTTGACTAAATGCCCAGAAGTACAATAGCTGGATTGTATGGTAAGGCCATGTTTAGTTTTGAAGGAACTGCCAAGCTGATCTCCAGAGTGGCTTTACCATTTTACATTTCTGCCAACGATACATGATGGAACACTGTACACTTACTTCCACACCCTCACCTTCACTTGGTATTGCCACTGTTTTTTGCACTCTTTCGCACATTTCTTTGGGAGATCATATATATGGCATCTTAAATGAACTGAAGTTACTGTCTTGACTGAGTCGTTTTGTAGAATCATGTTCACATTACGGGTTTCAAAAGGATAAAACAATCACCCAAATCTCAGCGCTTTCCTCAGGGTTCTCCATGGGTGGTGTACACGGTGTGGGTTTGGATAAACGTGTAATGAATTGGATCCCTCATAATGTCATACAGAGTATTGTCGCCGCTCTAGGAGTCCTCTGCCCTGTCCAGTCATCCGTCTGTCCCCAGAGCCTGGCAACTACTGAGCTTTTTGCTGTCCGCATGGTTTTTTCTTCACCAGGGTGTTACGTAGTTGGAGTCACACGGGATGTGACCTTTTCAGATGGCTTCTTTCATGTAGTAACAGGCATTTTAAAGTCCTCCATGTCTTTTCTTGGTGTGGCAGCTCATTCCTTTTTAGAACTGAATAGTTGTACCATAGTTTATCCACTAATCAGATGAAGAACTCCTGGTTGGCTCCAGTTTGGGCAATTACTAATAGAGGTGCTGCAAACACTCATGTTCAAGTTTTTGTGTGGACATAAGTTTTCACCTCTTTTGGGTAAATACCAAGGAGGATGATTTCTGGATTGTATGGTAAGAGTATGATTAGTTTTTTCTTTTTTTAAAATTGAGTTTTGGAAGTGACATTGATGAATAAAATAACGGAATTTTTCGGACTCTAAGATGCACCCCCCCCCAGAGTTGGGAGGAAAATGGGGGTGTGTCTTATAGTCCGAATGTAGCTTACCTGGCACGCTGGGGCGGGGAGGAGCGGCGGTGGAGCGCGGTTTTTTCCTATTGCCCTCCTCTATAACCTGGGTGTGTCTTATGTTCCGGTGCGTCTTACAGTCTGAAAACTACGGTGATACATTTCAAGTGTATTGTGTGTTCACTGTTCTAAGTCAGCTCTCCTTTTGTCACCACTTACCCCCTACCCTCTTCTACGCCCCTCCCCCATCTCCTTACTGTTGCCTGTTTCTCTGAGTAGTTGTTGCTGTTGTTTTTTTTTTTCTTAATCCCTTCACTTTTATCTCCCAGCCCCACAACCTCCTTCCCCCTGACAGCTGTCAGTCTGTTCTCTATGAGTCTGTTTCTATTTTGTTAGTTTATTTTGTTCATTAAATTCCACATATGAGTGAGATCACATGGTATTTGTCTTTCTCTAACTGGCCTAGTTCACTTAGCATAATAATCTCTAGGTCCATCCATGCTGTCACAAAAGGTCAGATTTCCTTCTTCTCCTTCTTCCTTCTTCCTCCTCCTCCTCCTTTCTCCTCCTTCTCCTCCTCCTCCTCCTCCTTCTTCTTGTTCTTCTTCTTCTTTTTCTTATGGCTGAGTAGTATTCCATTGTGTAAATGTACCACAGCTTTTTTGATCCACTTATTACTGATGGGCACTTGGGCTGCTTCCAAACCTTGGCTCTTGTAAGTAACACTGCTATGAACATAGGGGTGTATATATTCTTTTGAATATATGTTTTGGGTTTCTGTGGGTATATACCAGAAGTGGGTGGAATCTCTGGGTCATAAGGCAGTTCCATTTTTGATTTTTTTTTTTGAGGTTATCTCCACACTGCTTTCCACAGTGGCTGCATCAATCTGCATTCCCAGCAATAGCGCACGACCGTTCCCTTTTCTCCACCACCTCTCCAACACTGGTTGTTGGTTGACTTATCGATGAGAGCCATTCTGATTGTTGTTATTTTTCATTTTAGCCATTCTGATTGGTGATATGTTATTGTGATTGTAATTCACATTTCTCTAATAGTTGATCTTCTTTTCATGTGCTTATTTTCCTTTTGTTTGTCTTATTGATGAAACATGTATGTATTTTGCCAATTTTCTACTTGGATGTTTTAGAAGGTTGAGTTTTGAGAGTTCTTTATATATTCTAGATACAAGTCCTTTGTCAGGTGTGTGATTTACAAATGTTTTTCCCAGCCTATACTTGTCTTTTAAATCCTTAACTGCATCTTTCATAGAGCAAAAAATTAATTTTGGTGAGGTTAACTCACCAGATTTTTCTTTTATTTGTTTAGTTTTGAAAAAATTGTATGCAGTTTGGTATATCTTGAACTTCTTGGATTTGTGGGTTTATAGTTTTCATTATGTTTAGAAAAATTTCAACCATTATTTCTTTATTTTCTTGTCTCATTTTTCTCCTGTTGATGCCCATTTATATACAAGGCCTGTCCAGAAAATATGCAGCCATGTGCTGTGCACAATAGAGATATTTACTAAAGAAGATACAAGATATAAGGAACATTGTACATAGAACAATGGTGCCTCAGTCCCCTTCAAAGTAGGCACCTTGGGACCTCACACAGTTCTCTCAGTCGCCATCAGCTGCCCCATTGTATTTTCCTGAATCTCATCAACAGTCTGAAATTTCTTCCCTTTTAAAAGTGATACTAGTTTTGGGAAAAGCCAGAAGTCACAGGGCACCAAATCTGGCCTGTAGGGGTGTGATTTGCTGTTTTGCCAAAACACTCTACACAAAACGTGATGCATGAGCAGGCTGGTTGTCATGATGAAGCTGCCGATCACCAGTCACTCATAACTGTGGCCTCTGAATCATCCGGACAGTTTCTGTGGAGGAATGTTCAAGCTTAATGCAAAATTTGATGCAGATTCATTGCTTAATCGCTCAGTCATTTTGAATGCAATGGCCACACAGTACACATGCTCACTCACTGGTGTCTGCTGCCCCCACTGACTAGTACGGTGAAGTTGTCATTGTTCACGCATGCACATTCCAGTCCACTCTCCTTGGCTTCCAGGTTACATGGATGTCATGCGAACTGTTCTCATTATATTTACAATGGCTGGACTTTTTCCAGACAGACCTCATGTCTACTAGATGCTTGACAATGACAGGTCACTGAAGCCCTGTTTATTTTTTCCTTGGCCTTTTTTTCCTATCTGTGTTTCATTCTGTTTAGTTTCTCTTGCTGTGCCTTCAGATTAACTGATCTCTTCTTTGGAAGCACCTAATCTGCTATTAATCCTAGCCACTCTGTTTTTTTTATTTCAGGCACTGTATTTTTTTGTCTGTAGAGAGTCCCCTTCGATCATTTAAAAAATATCATCCTTTTCTCTCTTACTGGTGTTGATGTATTTCTCCAGTCACGTGCCATGTACTGATGTCTGTCAACAACGGTTTTCCTTTCTCAAGTAGCACAGTCCTGTGCTGTGTGTTGTGTGATACACGACATGCAGCAATGAAAATTGCTGTATCATATATTTTGTCCAGTTTTCTAGCAGTTAAAGGCAGAAGGGTGAATCTGCTCCCTGTTATTCCATCTTGACAGGAAATCGAAATCTGTGTGTGTGTGTACATTTTTAACAGCTTCATTGAGATGTATAATTGACAAATAGCAACCTGTACATGCTTAAAGTGTACAATTTGATTACTTTTGATACATGTGTATACCATCGCCACAATCAAGACAACATATCCATTACTGCCGAAAGTCCCCGCACTCTCCTTTTAATTCTCCTCCTTGCCTCCCCCTGCCAGGCCCCATCTCTCAGCAACTCTCAATCGCTTTTTCTGTCACTACAGATTACTTTGCATTTTCTCAAATTTTAAGTAATTGGAATCATCTAGTACTCTTTTTTGTCTGCTTCCTTTTGCTCAGTGTATTTACTTCGACATTCACCCATGTTGTGAAATCAGTACTTCGTTCCTTCTTATCGCTGTGTAGTGTTCCATGTATGGATATACCACAGTTTGTTGGTCCATTCCCCTGTTAATGGACATTGGCTTGTTTGCATTTTTTGGCTATCACAGATGCAGCTGCTGTGAACATGTTTGTGTAAGTCTTCTTGTGGATGTATGTTTTCATTTTTCTTTGGTATATACCTAGGCTATACCAAATTGGAATTACTAACTTTATAAGAAACTGTTAAACTATTTCCTAAAGTGATCGTCCCATTTTATATTCTCAGCAGCAACATGAGGTTTTTGTTGCTTTACATTCTCCCCTGTACTTGATTTTGACAGTCTTTTAAGTTTTAACTTTTCTGAAGGGTGTTTAGCAGTATCTCATTGTAGTTTGAAGTTGTATCTATCTAGCAAACTAATGTTTTATGAATTTTTTTGTATGCTTACTGACCATTCATATATCTTTTGTAAGGTATCTTTTTTTGCCTGTTTTTGTGATGGGTTGTCTTTTTATTATTGAGTTGTAGGAGTTCTTTGTAACTCTCAGTATAGCCCTTTGATAAATATATGTATTATGAATATTCTCTCCCAGTCTGTGGCTTGCCTATTAATTTTCTTAATGGTGTCTTTTGAGGAACAGAAGTTTTAAATTTTGTTGAAGTTTAATCTATCAATTTTTCTTACATAGTTAACGTTTTCTATGTTCTTTCTAAGAAACAACTTATCTGAAAGTCATGAAAATTTTCTATATTTTGTTCTAAAAGCTTTGTAATGTGATCTTTTGGATTTATGCGTACCATCCATTTCTAGTTAATGTTTGTGCATGATGGAGGACGGGAGTCGACGTCAAACTGCTTTTCCACGCGCACCTGCGGGTGTTGCAGCCACTTGTTGGAAAGACTTTCCTCATTTGTTCTGCTCCTTTGCCACCCTGCGGACAACCGGCCGCCCCTGCCTGGCCCGTCGGTTTGCCTGCCCTTAGCCTGGCACCGCCATGTCTTGCTTGTTGTGGCTTTATGTTGGGTTTAGAAACCAGGTAGTGTGAGTCCTCCAACTTTTTTTTAAAGATTGTTTTGGACTTTCTGGGAGCTCAGCCTTTACAAATACATTCTGGAATCAGTCTGCCAATTTCTATAAAATGTGCCACAAAGTTGAGTTACAGAACAGACCTTGGTAAAACCCATGTCTTCTGCTGTTTCTTGTGGGTCTTCTCTGCACATTTTTCTTAGGAGAACTAGGCTATGTTCTCTTTTAACTTTCATATCTTTTAATTTCTGAAAAGGGAATTTAGGCCCTGGCTGGGTAGCTTAGTTGGTTAGAGTATCGTCACCATATACCAAGGTTGAGGGTTCGATCCCTAGTCAGGGCACATACAACAATCAACCCAATGAATGTATAAATAAGTGGAAGAACAAATCACTGTCCCCCCTACCCCTGCCAAATCAATAAATAAAAAAAGGAAATTTACATGAACAAATGCTTTTCTTTAAGTCTTTGCTTGGGTGCATACTTGCCTTGTGTATTATAGTGTCTTTGGTAGAACTGTGTTGTTATTATTTCAGTCTTAAAAATGTGTTGATTTAGTACAAGAAAAACAAGATAACATAGCACATCATTAGGTCTGTCTACAAAGGATGCGTCAGAGAATGAGCTTTTTTCTTTACGATACCAGAATTGATCTTCCTTCAGCTACATTATATTTTCTAGACAGGCATTAGGGAAACATTCAGCGACGCAGTTTTTAATGGCACTGTACTTGGTGAGGTAGCAAAGGTAGCTTTATTGCTTTTATATTTCCAAATAAACTAGAGTTCCTCAAAAACTTCCTCTAGTCTATTTTTTCCTGTTATCTTGAAATATATGCGTTAATAGTGTTACATTTCTTGGTGACATTAAATTGCAGAGAGAATTATATGACAGTTGTATGGTATTTTCTAGAATTTACCTAACCATATTGCAGTATTCATTTTTGTAATTATTTCTGAGTTGTGTTTTCACATATATAAAACATTAAACACAACTCATGATTTCAGTTGCATAAATTGGCCCTTTTTAGTCTTTTGCAGTAAATACATGTAAATGTTATGAGTAAGATCTTAGAGGAATTTTATGTCATTTTAATGGTTCACGTTTGTATTGAATAACTGAATTGCAACATTTAATTTCAATTTGGAGTGTTTGCAGAATAAAAGAATTTGAATTACCTGAAATGAATTAGAGTATGTCAGGATAGCGATGGAAAGAACTAAAAGCTATATTCATTTTATTAGAGTGATATTATTGTTTTATGAGAAAAACAAGCCATTTTTCTCTGGATGGCAATTATTTGTAGTAAAGAAGTACCTTGGAATTAGAGATGACTTTTCAATTTTATGGGCATTGCTCTCAGCTGAAAATAATTGCTGATTTGGGCTTTCCTTGGAAAAAGGTGGACATTTTATTATTTTGTATGGAGGCATCTTTCAGTCATTAATATGCTGCATTACTCTGGAAGCAATGGAATATTGTTTTAAAATGTCTATAATTCTGTGATATAAGCCCCATTAAAGAAAAAGCCAGTTGTATTCAATAGAAAAGTCCTACCTGTGTGCTTCAGAGCATCTGAGACATGACTTAGCCTGCAGTGAGGGATTAATTCTATGTTCTATAGACATTAAGCATAAAAAGAGTTTAAAGGCTGAAGATCCAGGAGGTTTTGGTTTAAAGGATAGTATGTGGTGGCCTTCATCCTGCCCGTATTGGACAGCAAAAGGACTTCCCAGTGTTTCCCACAGAACGTTATCCAGGTACCCTGGCTTCCGGTCTCTCCTGCTCGTTAATTATGTACGCTTGTAAGCGTAGCTCACTGGTTTCTGGAAATGGGAGGATTAACTTGACTGGTGCTGGTTGGTTGGTTGGAGCCTAATTCCTAGAGAAGCGTGCTCCTGCTAGGGCTCCTGCTCTTCTTCATGTCCTCTGAAGTTGTGATTTGCCTCCGACCATAATCTCTCCTGGGTACAAATGGTAATAACCAATAATCTTATGCTAGTGAACTATGTACAACACAGTGTTGTAGATGCTTTTCCTGTATCGACTCATTTGGTTCTCACCTCAACTCTATGAGGTGAGTAATCTTATTTTTCCATCCCACAGCTGGGCAACTGAGACAGACATTACTCAGGTAGGAAGTGACAGAGATGAGCTATGAACCAGAGTCTGTACTAATAACCCTATTTTCTCTTATGCTTAGCTTGAACTTACTAAGAAATCCCAAGTACATTTTTATTTTCAGTGTTTTAAACATAATTTTCACAAATCACTGCTAACTGGGTCAGAGATGTCTCTGAGAAGCTTGTTCAGTAATTTCTTTAGCTTCCACTAGAGGTCAGTCTATCACTTGGCAATGTGAATATTGTCAGCTTTCTGTTACTAGAAGTGCACAATTTTAACTATCCTAAGTTGAGTAGTATGCTGTGACAGAGCCTTGGGCAGCAGAGTAGTTTTTGAATTAGAAACATAACCAAAGGCCATCTTGATAGTAGTGAAAGCATATATGACTATTACAAGACCCAATATTGGCTCAATAGATCGTGCTTGCAGAATTTAATCAAGATATCCTGTGAGATGATATCTGGCGTAGAAAAGGCTAATGACCTTAACCTTTCCTTATTGATTCTAAACTCACCACACATTAAACATTAAACCAATTACTAGCACTCCAAATTTCTTTTCTTGATTCATTTAATTCAATCAAGGACTTAGAATGTACCCTGAAAGTAATGAAATAATGAAATTATTTAGTGTTCACTAATAGATACTTTCTGGTAAGTTTAAGGCAATATAGATTTTAGAGTCTTTTTAAAAGTAGCCTAGAGAATTTTATTTCAAGTTTTGAAAACAATAAGGGTATTGAACTGAGATGCAGAAACCAAGATTCTTCATGTGGAAGCAACGTTTTGCAGCAATTTCTGTGGCTGTGAAAGAGGAAGGTCCTGTTTTGGAGGGATCAGCTATAGTTGTCTGGAGAGTCTAGGGTTTTCCAGAGTACAGAGTAATTTGTCGGTTGGCCAGTGATGCTCATTACGTGTAAGTAATGGTTCTGGCTACTGTAGGTTAAATGAAGCCTCTTAGGCAGCCTTCAAACTAACAAAACAATCTGACTTGACTTCCGATTTGTCACACTGGAAATGAATGGCAACATGCAGAAGAGGCCAGGCCAGGGAGGGAAGTTACACAGGAGGGGGTATGTCAGCAGAGTCTATAGGTCTGGATACGTAATAAGTTAAATCTAGGGATCTTTAGTAGAGTGAGGGACAAGAAAGTCTTGTAGATACAGATAAATAGGTAGAAGCAGAGAAGATATTGGGGTTCCAGGTAGACAAATTGCCTGTAAGATCAGAGAAGAAAGGTGAACAGGAAGGAAAGAGTTTATGATTTCTGATTCTAACAATACTTTCCCCTAACGTGCACTTTTAACATGTAAGGGACTGTGCTAAGAAGCTTGATATATGAGGTCTGTCCAGAAAAAGTCCAGCCATTATTAATATGATGAGAACAGTTTGCATGGCATCATGTAACCTGGCAGGCAAGGAGAGTGGACTGGAATGCTCATGTGTGAACAATGACAACTTCACTGCAGTAGTCAGTGGGGGTGGTAGATGCCCTTGAGTGAGCATGTGTACTATGAGGCTGTTGCATTCAAAATGACTGAGTGAGTAAAGCTATGAATCCGCATCCCATTTTGCTTTAAGCTTGAACTTGAACATTCCCCCATGGGAACTATGCAGATGACTCAGAAGACCACAGCTACGGGCAACCAGTGATTGGCAGCTTCATCACGACACATCTTCCGCAGAGTTTTTTTGTGAAACATCAAATCACCCAGGTGACTCAGCCCCTTACAGCCCAGGCACCCTGCAACTTCTAGCTTTTCCCCAAACTAAAGTCACCTTTGAAAGGGAAGAGACTTCAGACTGTTGATGAGATTCAGGAAAATACGACTGGCAGCTGATGGTGATTGGGAGAACTGTGTGAGGTCCCAAGGTGCCTACTTTGAAGGGGACTGAGGCGTCATTGTCCTGTGTACAATGTATCTTGTATCTTCTTCCATAACTGTCTCTATTTTTCATAGTACATGGCTGGATACCTTCTGGACAGACCTCCTATATTATCTAATGTTCTCCTTCTAACGGTTGTATGAGGCAGAATCCAATCCTCTTTTACAGACAAGGTGACTGAATCTGAGTTTCAGTAACTTGCCTGGGGTCATACAGCTTATAAATGGTAGAACTGGTATTTGAACCCAGGGCTTTGTGACTCCAGCTTTCTGATGCAGAAGGTATTTCTTTTTTGCCCCAGTTTTATGCTGCCTGCAGTGTAGAGAGGGTCACAGGCTCTCACCCAGTGGGAAATTAGCCCCACAGGTAAACCCCCTACAACAAAAGTAGAGGGTTATAACTTGCAGGGAGGTGAGGTAAGGATATTTTTGTTAAAAATGTGAAGTTTCTTAACCTTTGCTTATAAACCACGGTAAAGACCTACATTCTCCATGTGGCGGTGATTAGATGGTGAATCTCCCCCTTGTACTTCTCACTACTTTGTGGTTTTTATCCCCCTCTCCTAAAACCCACTAATTACCTTACTAGGTGTCCTCTCTGTTGGCGTGGTTTCTCCTAAATGACACTACCGGAGGTGCCCTCTCAAGGACTTTCTAGGGCCTTAATAGGAAGAGCAGTGGGCCAGCCTAAAAGAAGTTTAGGGATCACTAATTTGGTCTGTCAGTGTACCTTTGTCACTTTATTTTTATACCTGCAGGCAGCAGGGCTTCTGAGACCTTTTAGTCTTTTAAAGATAGCTTTCATCCTAGATCTCTTTCTGCTTGGGATATGTTTTTGAAGGGATGAGGACAGAATGTCAGCTTTCTTCTCCCAAAGGCACCCGTTGCTGAATTCCCCCTGTAATCTAGGGCTTTCATCATTTCCTCCATGTTGATGGTGGTGCAAGACCTGGGGAATAGCATTTATCTTTTGTTTTTTGACCTAAGTGACTGGTTAATGGTGAAAGGGCCATCAGCTAAGAATGCTTTTAATAAGGCCCCTTGCCTGTGGTCTGGCCAAGGCCCGTGGCCGGCTGCAGAAAGTATTTCCCAAGTCCTCTCACTTTTTCCATCTGAAGTTGCTTGAAGGTGCTACTTAGGGCAAGCAAATGGAAACTTCTCTTTATATAGCGCTTAATCTCTGGGGTAAAACTTTGATTTACTTGGACAAAGTAATACAGAATTCTTAACCTAGCAGTAGAATGTAGCACTGGATCCACAAGCACCAGAATTCCCTTTGAAGCTTTTAAGAAGAATTCTATAAGGCCAAAGTGCCCCCTTTTTTTCCAGGAGGCTTTGGGGATTGAATTTCCTTGTTTGTAATCCGTGAATGCCCAAAGGCCGCTCTCTCTCCCACTCATATTTCATAGAGAAGGGACACGGTAGGTGGGGATTTCCTGATAACCAAACTTGGGAACCCGCTTGCACCCGCACTCATCTGCTCTTCTTCAGCTGAGGCCCCAGCTGGCTTTCCTGCTCATTTCCACTCTTGACTTTCTTGCATCCTACAACTAAAGTCATACTTTACAAATACTAGTCTGATCATGCTCCTCTTAAAACTTAATTATTCCTTTGCAGTGTGCTCTTAGGTTGCAGCTTGAAACTTTGCCCTGTTTACAAGGCCCGAGAGGAGATTGCCTACCTCACCCGCTGTGACTGACAGTAGTGTAGCCCTTCTTCACTGTCTGGCCATGCGGGCCCTCCGAGATGTCCTCAGATCTGCCCAGTCCCCCCCGCCCCCCGGGTCCTCCTTTGGAATGCATTCTTTGCTTTTCCTAGCTAACCTACTTGCTGTCCTTCAGATGACTGCTCAAGTGTCACTCAGAGAAATCCTGATGTGTTCATAGTTCTTTTAATTACCAAGTCAACGGAATTATTTCCTACATGTTCTTATTGCCAGAAAGTTCAGGATCTCCCTTTTGGGGACTCTCCCTTCACTTTGTGGGTTGCCTGAGAACCTGGAGGTTCCAAAGACTTGTTAGTTTCATGTGGCAAGTGGGGAGTGAACTGGGAATGTGGGGAGTGCAATGTAGCTGTTGCTGAGAAAGACTGTTGATGATGAAGACTGACCCTGAGTAGCCCAAAGGGGCAAACTGTCTGTTGCATTGTGATGACCTGCCCAAGCTGCCGAATGTGTCATTAGGTTACTTTCACATTCTCCGTCGTTGATCCTCAGAGCGTAATCTTGTATCACGAGCATGGTGGTTGTAGGCTGGGCCAGAGTCACCTTCCTTCGCAGACACTCGAGTTGAGTTACCGACTCAGACAGCCGCCGCCGAGCAGGTGCTTCTCAGTGGCATGCGCAGCCCTTCTTGCTGGCGGACTTCGGTCAGGGCCGTCTCTGGTTTGCCCCAACAGGTTTCCTTCCCTTGGAGTCTGGGGAGTACTCCTAGAAAGCCTGTGGGCTTTGCATTCCAAGAGAAAAGGTAGTTATTTTTAGGTTATACACCCAAGAAAGGTCCTGTTGTACCCAGATGCAGGGTACTTATCTTGCAGTCTGACATTAAGGAAAGCAACTTAAGTGACTCTTCACAAAAAAACAAAACAAAACAATGCTTCAAGGAGACTTCTGACTCTTCCCATACAGAGAAACACCTCAGAGATTTTCTAGCTCTAATATTTAACCCATACCTCTTGGGCACTCTATTTAATCTCTGCTTTAACAGCCACCCTTTTATTCACTTATTGATCTCGTATCCTTGTTTAAATGTCGGCCTTGCCTGCTATAACACAAGCTCCGAGAGAAGGGGAACTATTCCTGCCTGCTTCATTGGTGTATCTTCAGTGCGTCTCAAAGTGCCTTGCACATAGTTCACGTTCTGTGCATATTGATGAGTGGATAGAATTGTAAATTTCCCAAAGTAGAAATTTAATAGCAACTATTCTAAAAATTCAGAAGATATTTAGAAAAGTAAAGGCATGTTAATTATATTCCTTGCCATGGAACTAATTAAAACTTAACAAATAGAGTGAAATATACAAACGTTCCAGGAAGTTAGGAACAGCTCAATTCCAGGCTGTGGACTGGTGTCTGAGGAGTGTGATGAACTGTGGAGCAAGTCTAGGAAGGGTGCTAAAAGCCGATACATGCTTTAGATTGTAAGCACACTGTGAATTTCACCGAAAGCAAGTGGAGGGCCCGAAGTGCTCCATCCTATGAGGTTTAGGAGTTGGGGCAGGCCATGCGAAAAATTTGGAAAATCCTCAAGGAAGCTTGTTCTGCATCTCAGCATAGACAGAGAGGTGAGACTAAGGGAACAGTGTCTTTCATACCTGACATCTGACCTATAATGAAGCAAGGGGGAAGAAAGAGAAAAAAATGACAGTGAGCTTTGCACAAGTTGACCAGAATCCAATGAACAGAACTGAATAAGCAGTAAATTAGCAAGCGAAAGTTGGCTCAGCTGCTTTACTCTAAGCATGCAGACGAAGTACATTGAAGATTAAGACTTTTTTTGAGGGACAAATTCCAGAAAAATACATCTATATGCACTCAAGTAATTTGAAGGGAACACAGGGTTTTTAACGATTGTAATTGGGAAAATCCTTAGGTGAGAGACACGAGGTGTGAGAGGTGGAGCTGCAGGCAGCCCTGCTCACTGCCTTGGGGAGGCAGTTGGTCTGTCGGTAATAGTAAGAGCTAATTCCACTCTTAGAAGCAGAAATAAAAGACGAGAGCTACAGCCTGGTTTATGTAAACAGGCCAGGGGGTAGTGGTGTTGCCGTCTGTGGTTCTCGTTACCCCTGAGGCTCAGCTGCACCCCCTTATTTGACACACAGTATTATAAGTATTAGTTTCAAGTGTACAACATAGTGAGTAGACATTTATGTACCTTGTGAAGTGGTCACCCGGTAAGTGTAGTGCCCGTATGACACCATACAGAGTTATTACAGTATTATTGATTCTACTTCCTGCGCTGTACTTGACATTCCCATGACTATCATTATAGCTGGAAATTCGTACTTTTTTAATCCCTTTCACCTTGTTTTACCTAACTTCCCAACCTGCCCTCCAATCTGGTGACCACCAATTTGTTTTCTGTATCTACAAGTGTTTTTCTATTTTATTTTATTTTTTAGTGAAAATAAGTGAAATCATATGGTATTTGTCTTTCTGTGTGACTTATTTTACTTAGCATAATATCCTCTAGGTCTGTCTGTGTTGTTGCAAATGGCGAGATTTCCTTCATGTTGCGGCTGATTAATGTTCCATTTTGTACGTGCACCACATCTTCTTTGTCCACCTGTCTGCCGATGGACACTTAGGTCGCTTCCATATCTCGGCTCTTGTAAGTAATGCTGCAGTGAACAGACGGATGCACGTATCTTTTCAAAATAGTGCTTTGTATTTCTTTGGACAAAAACCCAGAAGCGGAATTGGCCAGCTGCTCTTTGTGCATTTCCCAGAGTGCATGAGGTGCTCCAGGCCTTCCAGTGCATTCTTGTTATCTAAGCTAGTTCAAGTGAGACTGCTTCTATAGGCTCGCCAGTAAAAGTTCTATCTAATACAATATAGGTAATAGAGACAAGCAGAGAAGATACAACATATGCATTATTGGTGTGCCTGGTAAAGGGAGCAGAACAAATAGGTAGAAAAATTTGAGATAATAATAGAGAAAAAAGTCATTCAGAAATTAGGGAAATTTGTAATCTGTAAATAAAAAGGCACACAGTTCTAGGAAAAACTGAAATAGGGTGATCAATCCAAGTAAGCACATTAAAGCTAGTGCACTTTAAGATTAAGAAAAGAATCTTAATAGGCTTTCAGGCAGAAAAAGAAAAAGCAAGTCATCCAAAAGGGAGAGAGTCAGCGCGACCTCAGACATCACGGAAACAGCCGGAAGGCAGTGGAACAGAGCCTCTGGGGCTTTGCAGGGGCGTCTGCGGGTGTTTATGAAGGTATCAAACAATATTCTCAAACATGCAAGGACCTAGTTCCTAAAAAGTTACCTCACGAATAAAATCAGTCACCTAAGTGATAAATCAGGAAAAAGAACTTGGCAATGGAGAAGCAGATATATGGAAGGTTGGCAGACCACATGGCATTCATTTAAATATAGAACTAAGTCGATTCTAAATGACTGTGTGTTATGAAAACAAGCAAATGTGAAGGCGATACAATTAATAATGAGAAAAGGAATTATGTAGCAACTATAAAGTAGGGAAGATAGAAGAGGTAAAGTTGTGTATAAGTGTGTGAACTACTCATTTTTTTGTAGCGGAGACAGTCAGATACAGCCTAAAGTTGATGACTTTGTTGGTCTGAGTTGAAATCTTGACATTGCCACACACCAGCTCGCTGTGCAACCTCAGATCAATTGAAACCTCGTCTGTAGTCACAGAGTCTTTGTCTGTGTCCTGGTCATAACGACGCTAGCCACCTGCTCAGGTTGTTGTGAGGATCAAATGCAATAATGTCTGGGAGGTGCTCAGAATAGTGCCTGGCCCCAAGTACCCATTCAATAAAAATTACCTGTTTTACTTGAAGGAGAAAATGTGGGCAGATAGTTTTATAAACTCAGGACAGAGAAGGTCTTTCTAAGCATAACTTTAAACCCAGAGGCCATAAAGGAAACGATTAATAATTCGACTTCATAAAAAGTAAGAGCTTTTGCGTGGCAACATCACCGTGATAAGAAGCAGTGAACAGATACTCAAGTGGGAAAGAATAATTGCAGTGTATTTCACAGAAGGGTTGGTATTGTTAATATTCAGAGATCACTGATAAATCAATAAGGAAGTATGAGCAACCCAGTCTAAAAATGGGTCATCAATAGGAACAAGTATTTTATAGAAAAATAAAAAAAAAAAATCCTTAGCCTCACTTATAATTAAAGAGCTGGAAATTAAAATATGTCATTTTTCATTCGTCAAATTGACAAAGATGGGTTTGAAAATACCTAATGATGGAAAGGGCGTGGTGAACTAGGCATTCTCATATCCTTTTTGGAGAGCAGTTCAGCATTTATCAAAATTATAAATGCTGATACATGTTATCTCTGCAATGCTATTTCTGAGAATATAGTCTACAAATATATTAGGATACAAAGATATATGTAAAATGATGTTGTTTATATCATTACTTATAATAGAAACAATTTGGAAACAATATACTTGACTGTTGATACTAGTTTGTTAAATAATTGAAGGTGCTTATTTACCTTGGAATATTATGTAGTCATTAAAACAAAAAATGTATAAGTATGTGTACTAATAATGGAAAAATGTCCAGGCTATAATATTTAGGGCGAATAGAGCAAGTTACGTGAGAATAGTTGTACTATGATCTTATTTATAAAAATAATACACATTATTTTTATATAAATGCACAGAAAATTTCTAGAATGTTACACAATACACAAGAACCAATGAAAGCAGTTGTCTCTGAGGTGGAGAAAGGAGATGCTGTGCCCTTTCATTTTCATTTTATACCCCCTGGACTCTTCCCGTTTTTACTAAGCAATCATCTTTTAATTTTATAGTGATTAAAAACAGACACAAATAATCTTTGATTGGTGGTGCTGGCGACTATGTTGCTTATGAAAATGGAATTTAATATTTTGGGAATAAAATTATTTTGGGTAAATAGCAAAACTAATTGACGAAGTTTAACTAATGTTTGTTCAACGAAAATTAAGTGAAGCCCTCCTTCGCATGAAGCACAGAGTGCGCTCGGTGCTCACGGGATGTGGAGCAGACGCTGCCTGATACACGCTGCAGACAGGGGTCGGACATTCCTCTTCGAGGCTGGGTTTCTCCGACTAGAGCCAGATGAAGTCGGATCTGCTCACAAGTACTGTTTTCACTACCTAACCGTTGTTGTGGTGCCAACAGAAACGAACACCAAGGGCAAGAACAGTGCAGTGGCTCAGGTTTGTGTGAGGCGGCCTGAGTTTGCTGGCCTTGTGCTTTGGTGACCATGATAATGGCTGTGGAAGGCATGGGGACAAGGCGGGAAGGTTGTTCTACTGGTGACGGCGGGAAGAGAAGACGCACTATTCCTGAGCAGAGCTAGATCTGCCCCAGGCTACATTTACCGTCGGTGTTTAGGTTTTGTCACTGTGTACTTAGTGCCCTAAAGGAATGATTACATGAAGAAGATTCTACTTTCATGGAGCCAAGCAGACCTCAGCATTTTCGGAGTTTGGCCATATGATTTTACAAATCTATGTAGAAATTGTGACTTTTTTCTATTAGAGAGTCTACGATTCTTCAGAATCTTGTGATTCTGTTCAACTCAAGACATGTGAGTGGTGGCAAGTGGCCGCAGCACCCCGTTGGCATCGGCGGTTTGGCTCTAAGGGCTCTCTCTGTCAGCTCTGCTGCGTCACTGGTGGCCTGCGGGGTGTTGTCCCCTCCCTGCATGTCCCCCAAGTCCTGTGCTCTGCTGTGCGGTCCTCACAGTGCAGTGGTTTTTAGGAGTACAGGTGTCTCCTTCCATGCTGATCTTTCTGTCTTTTCATTTTAAGTTTACATAGTGCATCAGATGTGTAAAATTGAGTTGCCCAGCCTCCCGCCAATGATGATTCAAATCATATTTTTCCTTTTGTTGCTGCTTTTCCATTGTACCAAGTTAGCCCAGCATTTCCAGGGTCAAGCCAGCTCCTCTCGTGTCCTACTGACAGTTGGTCAGGCCTTCCAAGTTTACAAGTGTGTGAGTGAATTGCATGATCTTCCTAAATTAAAATTTTGCAAAGTGCTGCATGTTATCCCGAGGTCCCAAATGCTACATGTTGAACAACTTTGGACCTCTAGACCCCTGGGGCTTGAGGTTGATTGCCTTGCTGATCTTCTTTATGTTTATTATTATAGGAGGAAAACGTACCAAGTTTGTGGTCTAAGTACACAGCTACAAGCAGCATGTGGTTGAAAGTCACATATTTATTATTTGGAAATGAACTATTTGTGAAGAAGCTTAACCATCTTTCTTTGAGGGTTTTGTCTACTCTAGTGATGGTTGAGGTTAATATAAATTCTTTCATGTTGAATATTGACATTCTTTTTGAGGTTCTAACATGATACGCAAGGAGTCAGGACAAGTATGTAACTGCTTCTTCACATCTGAGTTATGCTAACCCCGTTCCTTATTCCAGTTCACTTAGTTACTTTGTGAATTATTTCTATAAAAATAGGAGAAGTAAGAAGGTATATTTTGGCTTGAATATTGGGTTTAAGATTTTTGTTTTGGAAGTATGGACTTGTATTCTGATTTTAGAAGATACGAATTTGGCCCTAAGTTGAAATTTAAGATTTCTTTTAATTTTCTTTCTGAAAGAAAGTACCTTTGCAGTAGTACGTGTAGCACAGGGGGCATTGCCGCAGCGATTGGAACCCCTGTGCTTCTCTTCTCCGGCCATTCGTTCTTCATAGAGCACGTATTTGTGAAGTGCCTACTGTGCGTTGTGCTGTTGGAATGCGACGATGGGCACGAGCAGTGCTGCCCTTCCTCTCGCAGTCCAGTGGCGGAGATGGTCTTTAATCGGTTACTGGCCAAAATAATATAATTCTAAACTGTGATAAGTGCTATGGAGAAAAGGTACAAGTTCCTTTGAAAGAGAAAAAACGGGGAGACCTAATTTGGATAAGTGATTTAAAAAGGCCTTTCTGAGGAAGTGACATTTAAACTGAGACCTACGGGATAAGGAGTTTACCGGAAGGGAAAGGGGGTGGAAGGATTTCCAGGCAGAGGCAAGAGGTTTTGTGATATCATTTTATAGTGCTTATGACCTTTGGAAATGCTTATATAATTAGGTACTAGTATATGAGCAAGACAGTTTATAGAGCTGTGTTACTGAAAAGATGTGTATAAATTACATTTTTATAAATGAATTCCTGAATTCCTGCAGGCTTACATTATACTCACTGTGCTATATCATCTGCATTTGATTGATGTTCAGTTACTTCAATTACTGCTAGATTGATCTTCCTAAAGCACAACTTTGATGATGCTTTTTCCTGCTCAGAAATCTTCACCCACCCCCAGTTACCCAGTGAAGTCCAGACTTCTCAGCCTCATGGTCTGCGAAACCAGTCCTAGTCGCGATATCCTACTTCGTCTTTTATTATTCCTCTTTCTGCAGTGCTTTCTGTCAGTCAGCAGAATTTCTGAATGGGCACCGGTGCTTTCTCCTTATGTCCATCTTCAGTCGCATTGTTTCCCTTTCCTTACAACCTGTCTACCTCCTTCTCAGGTTGTCTAAATCCCATGTGTATTCTGGGCCCATCCCAGATGTTACCATCTCATCTCTGTGTCTTCCCTGGCCACCCTCGCTGGAAGTCACTGCTTTTGCTTCTGACTTTTTGTGACATTTTATTTTACCACCCTTTAGGCACTTCTCCCTTCTCACTGTATGTTGTTTTGAAGTTATTTCTAGGCATGTCTTATTGTCCCAACTGGAATTGTATGCTTTTTGAGTCCAGAGCCTGTGATGAGCAAGTCTTCGCTTCTCTCACTGTGCTTAACACAGTCCCTTGCATGTGACTGACGCTAAATAAAAAATTTTGGAAGAAATTTAGAAGTTAATTGTTGGTTGCTAGATTGCCCTTAAACAGTAATTAATGATATCTAATAAATACATCAAGAGACTGACATATGCAAAAATCCTTTTAATGTTAGCAATCCTAAATTCAGATTTTCTTATAAAGGGAGTAGTACTTGCTTGGGATGTTTATATGTCTTTTTTGTGCATTTCCATGACACTGATTTACAGAGGTTATTTTAGATTCATAAATGGTTCTGTCATTTTCACTTTCTCCTCTCTTTTGAAGATTTGCATGCTCATTTAGCTGTAAAGAAGAATGAAAAGAACAAATGAGCACCCTCTCTGGTCGTTTATACCAGGAAGGGAGGAAGAGATCTGAAAGCATGTCTAAGCAATGCTCTTATTTTGATCGTTGGGGGTTTTCCAAGTGCCTGTGGCTTCCGATAAGTCTGGAAGACTCCCACATAGGCTTTCCTTATTCATTGGAGGCAGTTTTTATATTAGATTGAACTGGGGACACTAGAGGTTTAAATTTCTTCAAGGTTATTTTGAACTGGAAATTTTGAATTGCTGTTTTTTTTTAACCTTTCCTATTTACATTGTTCACATGATGAGTATTTTCTAAAGACTATTTGTTTTAGCTATTTAGTCTTCACATAAACTTGAAATACCTTGGTTTATTACCAAATGTGGCCAAATAAAGTAATAGTGTTTTAATTCCCTTGATTAAAAAATGTATTTTTTTGAGTCCTGGCCCATGTGGCTCAGTTAGTTGGAGCACTGTCCTGTAGACTGAAGGGTTGTGGGTTTGATTCCGGTCAGGTCACATGCCCAGGTTGCAGGTTTGGTCCCCAGTTGGGGCTCATAGGAGAAGGCAACCATCTCTCTCTCTCTCTCTCTTTTTCTCTCTCTATGCCCCCTCCTCTTACCTCATTTCCTCCCTCCTTGTTCCCTCCCTTTCTCTCTCTCTAAAACTAATGAAAAAATACCCTTGGGTGATGATTTAAAAAATTAAATAGATCAAATAAAATGCTTCTTTTCTTTAAAAAATAATTTTTGAGCTGTACCCTGAGGCATTTGAAAATGTTTTCATCTGCTGATCTGAGTGACGTTAGATGGTCACTACAGTGCTCCACTCGTGGGCCCCATGGGACTGTGTTACAGGCAAGGTCCTGATGAACCTGTGGTTTCCACCTGGTCACATTTGACACCGGGAAGCTGACGAACGAGGAAAGGTCTTGAGAATAGAAATTGAATCTGTGTTAGGCAGCATCAAATTGATGGAAGTAAGAAGTTATAAAAAGTGGAAACTAAATCTTTTTTAAAAAATTAACTAATTAATTTTTATTCAGTTACAATTGTCTGCATTTTCTCCCCATCCCTCCACCCCACCCCAGCCAGTCCCACCTCCCTCCCCCACCTCTACCCTCCCCCTTGATTTGGTCTGTGTGTCATTTATAGTAGTTCCTGTAATCCCCTTTCCCCACTGTCCCCTCCCCACTCCCCCCTGGCTATTGTTACAATGTTCTTAATTTCAATGTCTCTGGTTATATTTTGTTTGCTTTTTTCTTTTGTTGATTATGTTCCAGTTAAAGGTGAGATCATATGGTATGGGTTGAGGGAAACTAAATCTTTGTGTTCATGAAGATTTATTCACTCATTCTGCAAGTGCTTGTCCACTGGTCAGGCACGTTGGGCTGTTTCAGATCGGGGTGTCTCAGCCGCGGCCCTGTCGACACTCGCCGACACTGGGCTGGCGAGTCCTCTGTGGGGGGCTGGCAGTCCTCTGTCCTGTGCACTGTAGGTGAGCAGCAGCATCCATGGTTTCTACCCTGTAGATACTAGTGGCACTCTCCCGATCGACCGTTAACCGTGTCCCCAGACATTGCCAGGTGTCCCCAGGAGGGAAAATAACCTCTGGTACAGAACTGTTTTTCAGATGAACATTTAAAAAGCAAATTTTCTGAAGTGTACTTTGCATTGTTCCCCTATTTCAAATGTTGGGACATGCTTCATGGGAGTTAGTCTTTCAGTATTTCCCAGGTAGTGTGCCCTGTCTGAAAAAGTGACTTAGGTTTTATGATGGAATATGGAAGTAGACAAATCACCTATAGAGATACTGAAAGGAAAACCTTACATTAAAAAAATTAACAGTTGATTTAATCACAATTCTATAGCATTTATGACATCTTGGATCAAAGAATCTACTCTTTCATGATCTTTTGAAAAGTACTTTGTATCTAGGAAGAAATTATTACAAAGAAATCTTCTAATGCTTGTTATTTTTCCTCCTTTAAGAATGCTCATATTCATCTTTTGTTTTAAATCCTCTGTCACTTGTTGGTACTGCATAAAAATTCCATTATTGTAGAGACCATTCTCTTTGCTTCTCTGCTGCATCCTTTTCTGAAGCTATGAGGGATGCGAAACATATTCAGAAAATTCATTCAAAGCTTTAAAACTTATTATATCCAGGAGAGACAGATTTAAGATTGCTGAGGTTTCTGGTTGTAGTACTTCGAGCAGAAATCCATACCCCATTAGGTTCTCTAACATTGTGACCTTAATTTTCCAGATATTTTGCCCTTTAAATTGAAAGCAGTATTTTAATACTATTTAAGTCTTCTGGAGGGGCTTGTAATATCACAGACTTAAGTTGTGAAACATTTGAAACAAATGAAAAGTAAAATAGCAACGGACTTAGGACTGTATCACTTTATATATGCTTTTCTTTCAAACTATGCAGTGATAGGAAGGCATGCGTGGAATACACTTACTGCACTGGAGTTGGCGGAGGAGCTCTGTAGCGAGGAGTGGCCTCGACTGTGCTTGGGCAGGCTCTCTTTCATGGGCTGCTTTCTGGGCGCCACTTAAAGAATTTCTCATTAGGAATAGGTGTTAAATTCTCTGAATGTAGAAAACTTACTTTGTATAAAACTATGGTCTGTGTGAAATGAAAATCTACCTGGACAGTAGCTGCTGAGCTGTCTTGCTTCAGCAGATAAAGCAGGAAATGTAAAGCTGTGTTATGCTACTGAGTCCCCACACTGAGAACTATTTAAAAAAAAACTCCACAGAAAAGGAGAGATGAAAAGCCCTTTGTTCTTTCATTAGTAAATTAGGTCAGTTTTTAAATAATATTCTCATTGAAAAATGTACACATTTCTCAAGTAACTGATATAATTTCATCCAATTCATATCTTAAAGGTATAAAACTAAACTGAATTCTTTAGGGGCCCTTAATTACTTCGTCTCTTTCCCACCGTAAATTAATCATATCATCTTTTCTTTAATTTGTGGCTCACTGAAGGATGATAAATCAAATATTCTTTATTAACCTATAGGAGCTAAAAATTCATATTAGCCTGTGCTTGTGTATGACATTAGTTATGAGATAGTGACTAAGGGGCTACAGTAACCTCCGTGAGTTCCTTACATGTATTCCTATTAGTTAAATGCCAGATAAATCACATGACTATGCTGATGCCAAGTAAGTATTGTGTGAGTTTCTAGGGGCCGTTGTTTAACATAAAGGACCACTGCGGGCAGAGTCTCCAAATATTTTGCTGTCCTGTTGCAGTCCAAATCTAGGGTAGTTTATCCTTGTTGGTGTTGCTGTTTGGTGGGCGCCCCGTTGGTTTAGGGTAAAGGTGAAAAGACCCCTCCCTGCTGGCAGGATGTAGCCCATCCCTGCTGAGAGTTTGGTTTGGTGAGGTTCCAGGGCAGGTTTTAGTTTCCACATTGCCAGCTGTCTTACTTCTTCGCCTTATTCATTGGCCCTCTGTCTCCCAAATGATTCCTCGTGGCCTCATGACACCAGGACAAGAGAGATCCATCACCTCTGTCCAAAGATCGCCAGCAAGCCCCTGGAGGTCTTGACTTGCTGTCAACATAAGAATGCCTTTTCCGTAAACTTAGCAACGCATTCAGTAGGAAAAACCTCCTGGGTCTATGTGACATACTAGGATTTGTCTGACATCAAAGGGGGAGCAGATTCTGGACAGCTCTTGAACTTGTTCATCCCAGTTCATATCATCAGGGTATTTAGAAGCATTCCTCGTAGCCTTTACGTACCTTCCTGTTGTCAGAACGGTTAACTGGCCAGACGGCCGTGGTTCATTGTCCCATAATTATCACCTCAAACAGTCCCTGACTCCTGACTTTTAGGGGCTCTTCTATCAGGAGATTATAGCTCCAGATTATTCCCCTTATCAGCACCTTTTCAAAGGTGTAGACATTCTGTAGAGACGTGTGTGTGTTCATCCATCCATCCGTTCATTCACTCCCTCTGCTGTGAAACACCGGGCACTAGTGCAGGACACAGACGCTAAGTGTGAGTCATTCTGCAAAGTTCATGGGGAATTAGCTACGTTCCTGAGCTCTTTGTCTTTCCAGAAAGTTTCCTGACATTGGCCTTTTTCTTTACAGGCTGCTTTGCAGCCTGTAAAATTTACACGTGTGACCACTGAAATGACAAGACTCACCCTTAATATGTTTCTCAATAGAACATCTCAGCCTAGAAATAGAAGATGCAGAGAATAACTAAGTGAAATTCTAGTACTGGAAAATATAACAGTGAAGGGAAACATCACTGGTATTTAGATTTATGCTTGATTGGACTCTAGTTCAGTGGTTAAACAATATCACTTCCTCAGCGTGCGGTGTGGTCCCGGTTGCATTGCGTTGCGGGCGCCACACCTCACATGGCGAGACATGGTGTCAGGCTGGCTCACTTCACCGGGGCTATTAGTGATGATCCGTGGGCGTTAGCTGGGCCCCGTGGTGAGTCTCCCCACCCTTGTTTCTGTTTGTTCTTGGTGTTCTGAACTTTTATGATGATTTTTTTTGTATTTTTAAAATTTATTTATTTATTTATGTTTTATTTTATATTTTTATTGTTGTTCAGTTACAGTCATCCCAATTTTTCCCCATTGCTCTCCCCTGCCCTGCCTGCTCCTTTCGTCCACCCTGTTGTCCGTGTCCATGGGTCCTTTACACATGTTCCTTGACTATATCCTTCCCTTTCTTTCCCTGTTTTCCCTCTCCCCCTTCCAGGGGCTTTTATGTCTTTTATTTATTTTTATTTTTTTGAACTTTTATGATTATTGATGTGGATCATTGGTCATTAACTTCCTGTGAAACCTGTGGGCTCTTTCAGTTTGAAAATTCATTTACTCCAGGGAAGGTGTGTTTGTATTATTTCTTTGATAATTTCTTCTTTTAATTTTCTGTATTCATTTTTTGCTTGAACTCTTGTTATTCAAGTGTTGGACCTCCTGGACTCATCCTTTAATTTTTTTCCATTAACTCCCAGTTTCCATCTTTTTGTTATTTTGATCTGTTTTCCAAGACATTCCCCAAATTTATATTCTAACTTCTTAATTTAATTTAATTTTTATTTTTAGATGTTAAGGACTGCCTCTGATTTCTGAATGTTCTTTTCTTGTAGCTTCTTATTGATATCTTTCAGCTCTTGGAGGGTGTTTTTATATATATGGTTTAATTCTGCTCCTGGCCTTCTCTCTGTACTCTTTGAGTTCTCTTTCCCCTATTTGTTTGGTCTCTTTTGCTTTGGAGCCTTTCATAAAATGTCTAGCTAGCCTTGTTATTTTTCCCTGTTTAAGAAGGAGGTAGTCAAATTGCATCCCGAGCTTTGTGTCAACTAGTGCATGTGACCTGGTGAGGACCTAAGTAAGCGCCTTTTCTGGGGGCTGTAGGGTTCTGGGGAGGAATCCCTGTGTGTCAGCATCTGTGCTGTGGGTGGGGTCGGGGGGAGAGGGTGACCTGACCAGGGCTGTGTCTGTGCACTTGTGTGCGTGTGCGTGTGTGGCAGTTTCTCCAGAAAGGAAGCTCTGCTCTCCTGCCTGAGAGATACAAGCCTGGCCTCCAGCGTTCTTGGAGTAAACAGGGAGAAAGGGACAGGGAATCTCACCATGGTGCCTCACTGTTGATCGCAGATATGCTTGGACCCCAAGCCAGAACCTGGCTGAGAAAATAACTTCTGGGCATTTGTAGGCGGGGAGGGGTGGTAGTCTGGCTGTGCAGGGTCTAGTGATAGTTTTTGAAATTTTTGCATTGATTGGGACAACTGGAATCTGTAAAGTGCTTTAGTCACATCTGAGACAATAAGACCAACAATTCAGTGCCTGGACCATTTATCGAAGCCTGGAAGGACGTAGAGGACAGTAGCAGATGCTGGTAATTGGGACTAAAGCTGTCATGGCAGATTCACCGTTGTCTTCTGACTCTTGTGTAAAGACATGATAACTTTTCTAAAACTGATTGCTGTCCGAGGTGTAGGAATGAGTTTCCATACCCTCTCCTTTCCTGATGTCTTTCTAAGGTGCTTGGATCATTCCGTCGTCCCAGGGAAATATGTGCTCTTCTCATTCCCAAACATTTTATTCAGTAGTTTGCATTTTCTCAGAGACACCCAGGGTGCAGGGTCCCTTCAGATGCAACCGCTTCATCGTCCTTGGTTTCCCTAAAATCAGTAAGACCTCACAGAGATACACTTTCATTTCTGAGCGTGTGGACTGCAGTTCTCTAATAACAGCAGCTTCATTTTGGTGGATCACATGTCACTCAAACAGTAGAAGCCCCACAGGGACTGCGGATCACCTAATTGTCTTTATTGGATGATGATTTAATACGTTACAAAGTTGCATGTAGCCATTTCTGATGCCGGGGAGCAGTGGTTTCCAAACGTTTTGACCCAGACCTCAGTGTGAAAAAGTTTACATGCTACATACAAACACACACACACACACACACACACACAGAGCTGAAGCAAATGTAAAGAAATGATGCCTATGACAAGTGTTATATTCTCATATTTTCTATTCTATTTAAATTTAAAATATTGTGCCCCATGGGTAACCTACAGTTTGTAAATCACTGCACTGTGGTTCTTAATATTTGGGGGCATGGTGGATGTGGGCCTTTTTGGCACTCTGATGAAAGTCCTGGAATCTCTTCTCAGAAAAATGCACATACACACATTTTTGCAGACATTTTCAGGAGATCGACAGGCTTCAGGTATAAACATGGACTTCTCCCTAGTTCTGAAAGCTTCTACACTGGATACCATTTGGCGTTACGTTGCTTTGCTGGTACATTGCACCCAGCATGCCTGGACAGCTACCATCGACGGCCCAGCAGGTATTCTGCCTTTCCTCCCTTCCCCTTGCTGAGTGTTGTTAATACAGGGCTGTAGGCCAGAGACCATCTAATAAATCAAACTTCATCCTTCACACCAAGGTTAAAGGTCTCAGAGGATCCTTACTCTTCCTGGGCATAGTTGTCTCTATACTGTTTAGAGTCAGTGCACAGGGACCTGGGAGAGACAAACACTTGCTTCCAGACACGTCAGGAGCCGTTATTCTTTTGCAGAGATGCTGCTTCACCAGGACCTTAGCACGCTGATCCCTTAGCATCTGCAGGCTGATTCCCCAGCAGTCTTCGTCTGTAGTGCAGAGCTTCCTTATCACCAGTCAGCTTCCCCTGCTCTTCTTTAAAACCACCGTAGGTAGTCAGAATGGAGCCACAGCTCTGTTGTGTGAACTTGTGCCTCCCCTCACCCTTCACTTTTCATTCTTCCTGTCCTTGCTTTCACAGATATTCAGTGAGTTCTTTCTGTGTGCCGGGCTTTGTTAATGAGAGGAGTAATACACTGGTGAGAAAAACCCCACGTCTGGGTGTGCGTGGCCACCCCTCGCCTCATTCTTCGAGGACTGCACTCTGGTTCCTTACCCTGGGCCACCGTCCTCGGGCTCCTAGTGGTCCTGCCACTTCCTTCCCACTCTCCTGAGGTTTCGTATTTAGCTGTTACTTGCCCACATTGGAAATCTTAATCCACAGCTTTTATTCTGCCTGGAACAACAGACTTATATTTTCTTATGCAGTTTTTCTTTTGTCTAGAACAAACAAATGCTTTTTATTCTTTTAAAAAATAATGTAAATATGCAACTCTTAAAATATCATTTCTGATGCTATGTCCTGGGTCACTATTCTGGAGATAACATCATGGGAAAATGGTGTTAATGTGCAAGAATTACCCCCAAAGTTGAGAGTTACAATCTTTGAAAGATGTCTTAATAATGGGGACATTTTTAGCTGATAAAATACAGGCTCATGGCATTGGAGCATTATTAGTGTTCTCTCATGAGCAGACACCAGCCTCAGATATCTGGGGCAAAACATGACAAAATTGGTCTTTATTACACTGTGATAAAATCAAAAAATGATTTTATCTTCTTTACTTTTTTATGAATGTAAAATATTTGCATATTATTACAATAACTTCCACAGCAGCTTTAACGAAATCTGATACATTGTTAATGGTGTAGTTAAAAGATGTTGGCATTACATGCATATTTTGTTGCAGTTATCCAAGAGTTTTTTTTAAAAAAAGATTTTTAAGCTTGTATATTTTACGGTCGGACCCAGCAAACAGACCCTATGCGTGCCGCAGGTTAGCTGTTTCAGGTGCCTGCGGCAGACGTCTCAGTCAGTCACAACCTTCCTTCCCTGCGACAGCCTCACATCCTCTTCAACACCCTGACCCAGGTCATTGCTAACTGGTTGCAGAGAGCACGTGAGAGAAAAGCTATTCGTCGTGTTAGTTTTGTACCTTAACCATTAGAGTGAGCGGAGGGCACCAAAAGTCTGCTGAAGTTTGGAGAAAGAGAGCAAACAAGGACAATAGAAACAACAGTGCCTAATTAAACCAGGTAACTGTCACGTTTGTGTCCACACTTTGCCATTTGTTGGTGTATCCAGCATTTTAGCAGCTGGCCTTCCACAGAGAGTGAGAAAGGAGCAGTAAAAAGGAGGCCAACCATGACTGTTTCTTAACTCCTACTGTTTGAATTTAGGTTCATCCATGGTTGTATGTGGTGGGCCCTGGATGCCCTCGTCAAAATGAACTTTTTCAGCTTTCCCAGTATTAACCCCCTTGGGCACGTAGGTCATTCCTCTTTGTGTCCAGGTTAGTTGGTCACATGCGCAGATCGGTATTTTTCAGTACCAGTTTGGTCAGACCTTAACCCTTACTGGGTAGTGAAACCAATTTAGTGGAGTGGTTGTAGGGGATTGTGGCAAGACTATTTTTTAAAATGGAAATGGAACAGACAAGAAGAGCAAGTAGAGCGCATTATAAATAGTATAGGTATTTTTATGAAATATTTACTTATGTGCATGCATGTGTATATTGGGACAAAATGTAAAATGTATTTGTTGTTGTGGATCAGGTCAAAAATGTTTGAGAAATACTCAACTAGACTGCAAGATCCTTGTACTAAGAGTCTGATGAATCTTTGCGTTCTGCAGTTAATTTGGTATTACGAGTGCACATTAGTGCTCATGGAATGATTACAATATTTGCCTCGGTAGACACTGCGTATTGAACATGAAGGACTTGTTTACCCAACCAGTTTCTGATTTGGCCTCTGTGGATGCAGAGATTTTTTTTAACCGGGGTGCCTTTAGGTGTACTGCACATTACCTAGTCTTCTTTAGTGGAGTGGTCTTGACATGGATACGCACTGTCTTTCCTCTTCTCCCTTTACCTTTACGTTTCCCTGTGCCTTTGTGTTTACCATGGGACTCATCAAAGACTCTTTGCTGAGACATGATGAGTGGTTTGGTCATGACCTTGACTCGTTCCCTGCCCATCACCCCACACCACAGTGTGTGTTGAGTGCTTACAGTTTATCGGACACTTTACATGCATTTATGTATTATTTACAAGCATTTTACATATATTCATTTACTCCTCATAATAATCCTGTGGAAGGTGCTTTGTTATCCCCGATGCACTGATGAGGAAACTAAACACAGAAGTACAGTAAAATCACAGACTCGGTAAGTGGTCAGGGTTTGGACCTAGGCGGTCTGTGGGAAGGAGTGCAGCACTAGGGAAGGAAGTGCAGAGAGCTGGGCTAGAGGGCTCGTAGGCCCAGGGAGTTTTGCTTAGTCAAGGCTGTTTCTTCGGACAAGGTAGCTGGACAGAAGGCCTCATGTAGTCTTTTTTGTATGACTGGGCCCTGAAATTCAGTGAAGCTGGAAGAGAGACTGAACTCTCGCTTTTCTTTTCTTTCTTTTTTGTATTTTTTAAAATTATTTTATTGTTGTTCAAGTACAATTGTCTGCATTTATCCCCCCCACTCCCCCCACAACCCCCAGCCATCCCCACCTCCCTCCCCTGCTTCCACCCCCCTTGGTTTTGTCCATGTGTCCTTTATAGTTCTTCCTGAAAACCCTTCCTTCCTACCCCTGACATTATCCCCTACTGCCTCCCCTCTGGTTACTGTCAGATTGTTCTTAATTTCAATGTCTCTGGTTATATTTTGCTTGTTTGTTTGTTTTGTTGATTAGGTTCCACTTAAAGGTGAGATCATATAGTATTTGTCCCTCACTGCCTGGCTTATTACTTCACTTAGCATAATTCTCTCCAGTTCCATCCATGCTGTTGCAAAGGGTATGAGCCCCTTCTTTCTTTCTGCTGCATAGAATTCCATTGTGTAAATGTATCATAGTTTTTTGATCCATTCATTTCCTGATGGGCATTTAGGTTGCTTCCAGTACTTGGCTATTATAAATTGCGCTGCTATAAACATTGGGGTGCATAGGTTCTTTTGGATTGGTGTTTCAGGGTTCTTAGGATATAATCCCAGCAGTGGAATTGCTGGGTCAAAAGGCAGGTCCATTTTTAGTTTTCTGAGGAAATTCCATACTGATTTCCACAGTGGCTTCACCAGTCTGCATTCCCACCAACAGAGTGCTAGGGTTCCCTTTTCTCCACATCCTCTCCAACACTTGTTTGTTGATTTGTTAATGATGGCCATTCTGACTGGTGTGAAGTGGTATCTCATTGTGGTTTTAATCTGCATCTCTATGATGGCTAGTGATGTTGAGCATCTTTTCATACGTCTCTGGGCCCTCCGTATGTCTTCCTTGGAAAAGTGTCTATTCAGGTCTTTTGCCCATTTTTTTTATTAGGTGGTTTGTCTTCCTGGAGTGGAGTCATGTGAGTTCTTTATATGTTTTGGAGATCAAACCCTTGTCTGATATATCATTGGCAAATATGTTTTCCCAAATAGTTGGTTCTCTTTTCATTTTAATGTTGTTATCTTTAGCCATGCAGAAGCTTTTTAATTTGGTGAGGGGTCATTTGTTAATGTGGGCCCTTTCCTTTGTGTCCCTTGCTCTAGGGGACATATAGGTGAAAATATTGCTACATGGAATGTCTGAGATTTTCCTGCCTATGTTTTTCTCTAGGACCTTTATGGTGTCATGGCTTATATTTAAGTCTTTTGTCCACCTTGAATTTATTTTTGTGTATGGTGTAAGTTGGTGATCGAGTTTCATTTTTTTGCATGTAGCTGACCAGACCTCCCAACACCATTTGTTGAAGAAGCTAGTTTTATTCCACTTTATGCTTCTGCCCCCTTTGTCAAATATTAATTGACCATAGAGACTTAGGTTTATTTCTGGGCTCTCTATTCTGTTCATTGGTCTCTGTGTCTGTTCTTACGCCAAAGATGTCTGCTTTCACCACTCCTATTCAACATAGTATTGGAAGCCCTAGCCGCAGCAGTCAGACAAGAAAATGAAATGAAAGGTGTTCAAAGTGGAAAGGAGGAAGTAAAACTGTAATGGTTTGCAGATGACATGATAGTATACATAGAAAATCCTATACTCTCCACCAAAAAACTACTCGACCTAATAAGTGAATTTGGCAAAACAGTGGGATACAAAGTCAATATTCAGAAGTCAAAGGCATTTTTGTACACCAACAATGAAATATCAGAAACAGAAATCAGGAAAAAAATCCCATTTGATATAGCAACAAGAAAAATAAAGTACCTAGGAATAAACCTAACTGAGGAGGTAAAAGGCCTGTACTCAAACACTGTACAACACTGAAGAAAGAAATTAAGGAAGACACAAACAGATGGAAGCATGTACCATGTTCATGGACTAGAAGGATTAACATCATCAAAATGGCCATACTACCCAAAGCAATTTATAGATTCAACACAATCCCTGTTAAAGTACCAATGACATATTTCACAGATACAGAACAAACATTTCAAAAATTTATGTGGAACCATAAATGACCCTGAATAGCTGCAGCAATTTTGAGAAAGAAGAACAAAGTAGGAGGGATCACAATACCTAATATCAAACTATATTACAAGGTCACTGGAATTCTCGCTTTTCAATTAACTTTTTGATGCTGCGTGGACAAAGCTTGAGATAAGTGGCCAGCTGCCTTGCCTTTTAAGAAAAATCTATATTTAGTCTACCCCCGCCAATTTATTTAAGGTTCTCTTGGCAAATTTTCAAGTCAACGTAATTTTTTAAAATTTAGATATAATTTACATATAAAACTTACCACTTTCAAGTGTGGTGCTCCATGGTTGTACAACTACTATTAACTTCTAATTTGAGAATATTCCTAATTAGAAGAAACCTTGTAACCATTAGCAGTCACTTCACATTCTTTCCCTCCCTGCCAGGCCCTAGCAAACGCTAATGCACTTTCTGTAGGGATTTGCCTATTCTGGACGTTTCAGTCAGTAGAAGCATGCAACATGTGGTTTTTGTATCTGGCTTCTTTTACGTAGCATAATATTTTCAAGTTAATCCTTGGTGTGTGTGTGTGTGTGTATGCCACATATTGTTATCCATTCATCAGTTGATGGGCATTTCAGTTTCCAACTTTTTTGACGACTGTGAATAATGTTGCTCTGTTTATTAGTGTACAAGTTTTGTGTGAAGATATGTTTTAAATTCTCTTGAGCCTATACCTAGGAGTGGTTGGGTCAAAGGGTGACACTGGTTAACTTTCTGAGGAGCCACCAAATTGTTTCCTATCACAGCCACACCATTTTACATCCCAGTGGCGCTATATGGAGATTACAATTGTTCCACGCCCTCTCCACCACTCGTTTTTTTCTGTTTTTGTTTATTTGTTTGTTTTGCTATGACTATCCTGGTGAGTGTGAGGTGGTACCTCATTGGGGTTTTGATTTGCCTTACCATAATGAAAAGGAAATTAAACATCTATTCGTATGCTTATTGGCATTCGTATGTCTTCTTTGGAGAGATTTCTCTGCAAAAATCCCTTGCCCATTTAAAAAGAAATTGGGTTGTCTTTTTATTCTTGAATTGTAAGACTTCTTTATAAATTCTGCATACTAGACTCTCATCAGCAATATGATTTGAAAATATTTTCTTCAATTCTTTGGGTTATTTTTTCACTTTCTAAGTAATGACCTTTGAAACACAGATAGTTTTAATTTGATGAAGTCCTTCTATTTTTTCCTTTGGTTGCTTGTGCTTAAGTGTCATATCTAAGGAACTGTTGCTTAATACATGACCAGAAACATGTATTACCCCTATGTTTTATTCTAAGAGTTTTATAGTTTTCGCTCTTACATTTAGGTCTTTGATCTATTTTGAGTTAATTTTGTATGTATTGTGAGGTAGGTGTCCGTATTTGTTCTTTCGTGTATATATATGTTGTTGTCCCAGCCTCCTCTATTGAAAAGACTGTTTTTTCCCCATTGAATTGTGTTGATAACCCTTGTCAAAAATCAGTTGACTATACAGGTATGTAGGTTTATTTTTGGATTCTCAGTTCTATTCCACTGAACTGAATGTTTATACTAGGCCAGTACCACACTGTTTTGATTACTATAGTTTTAAAGTAATCTTTGAAATTGTGAAGTATGAGTCCTCCAACTTTGTTATTCTTTTCCCCAATGTTGTTTTGACTATTCTGGTGCCTTGCACTTCCATATAAATTTTAGGATGGTCAGTTTCTGGCCTCCCCTGCCCCTGCCCCCCCCAAAAAAGACAGATGGAATTTTGATAAAGATGACATCAAATCGGTAGATCAGTTTGGGGATATTGCCATGTTACACTATTAGGTCTTCTAAAACATGAAGACAGAGTGTCTTTCTGGTCGCTTTAATTTCTTTAACAGGGTTTAATAGTTTTCACTATATACATATTGTACTTATTTTGTTATTTACTCTTGTTTTTTGATATTACTAGATTGAATTGTTTTCTTAATTTCATTTTCAGATTGTTCGTTGTGAGTGTGTAGAAATACGACTGATTTTTGTGTATGGTTCCTGTGTTCTGCAGCCTTGCTTGGTCTCTTAGCTTGTGTGTGTGATTCCTCAGGAGTTTTTATACACAGGGTCATGTCGTTTGCAAATAGAGATAATTTGCTCTTTTTCCATCCCACCATGGACGCTTTTAATTTTATTTTAATGTTTAATGCTCTCCAGGCTAGAACTTGTAGTACAGTGTTAAACAGGAGCGGTGAGAGAAGACATTTTTGTCTCGTTTCTGATCTTGAGGGGAAAGCTTTCCATCTTTTACTATTAAGTATGATGTCACCTGTGGGGTTTTTGGTAGATGCCCTTTGTCAGTTTGAGGAAATTCTCAATGTTTTCATCATAAGAGTGAGGGATTTTATCCATTTTTTTCCTTTGGATACTGATGATCATGTGTTTATTTTCACCTTTATTATATTAATATTGTATAGTACACTTATTTTGTATGTTGAACCAACCTTGTATTCCTTGAGTAGATCTCCCTTTGTCATATTTGTAATCCTTTTTGTATACTACAGGGTTCAGTGTTTTGCTAGAATGTGCTGCTAATATTATGCTGAGGACTTTTGCATTTATAGTCATTCCTAGGGAATGTCAATTTGTGCTCGTGTACATCTGCACACGTGTGCATGTGTACATGCGTGTGTGTGATGTCTTTGACTGGTTCTGGTATCAGTATAATACTGGTCTCAGGCTAGTCACTTCATTTTTGACGGATAGTTTTTGCCGGATTTTGGTAGACAGGTCTTTTCCCCCTTTCAGAACTCTGAATATGTCACCTCACTCTCTTTTGGGTTTCATGGGTTCTGATGAGAATCAGCTGTTACTGTTATTGAATATCCTTTGAATATGATAAATCATTTTTTGTTGCTTCTTTCAAGATTTTTTCTTTGTCTTTTGACAATTTGGTTAATATATGTCTAGGTGTGGATTTTCTTAAGTTTATCTTACTTCGAGGTTTGTTTGGTTTTTTTTAAGCTTCTTGGATGTGGAGATTGTTTTTCATCAAATTTGGAAGCTTTTGGCCATTATTCTTCACATATTCTTTCTGTCTTTTTTGTTTCTGAGTCTCCTTCTGAGACTCCCATTATGTATAATTGGTACATTTGATGGTGTTCCTATTAGTGTTCAAAACTATGTTCATCTTTTTCACTTCTATTGTTCCTCAGACTAATCTCATTGGTGTATCTTCAAGTTCATTAGTTCTTTCTTCTGCTGGCTCAAATTGCTATTGAGTATCTCTAATGAAATTCATTTCAGTTATTGTACTTTTCAGTTCCAGAATTTCTGTTTGATTTTTTAAAAAATGATTAACATATCTTTAGTGATAATATCTGTTTGGTGAGATATCCTCATACTTTCTTTGAAGTTTTTAGACATATTTTCTTTCAGCTCTTTGAACATATTTAAAATAGCTCACTTGAAGTCTTTGTCTAGTAATTCCAACATTTGGACTTCATCAGGACAAGTTTCTATTGAGGGCTTTTTTTCCCCCTTCTGTATGGTCATAATTTCTTGTTTTTTTTAAAAAAAATTTTCATGTTGCATTTTTCTGTTGTTGTTGAAAACTGGATATTTTAAATAAGTTGGCAGCTCTGCAAGTCAGATATTCTCCCTCCCCAGGGTTTTTTGTTGCTGCTAGTTCTTGTAGTAATAGTTTGCTTAGCTCCTTTTCTGAACTAATTATGCTAAGTCTATGTTTCTTGTTTTCTGTAGCTCCTGAACCCTCTACTTACTTAGCTTAGTGGTTAACTAACAATTGCATGTAAGAGATTTGCTTAACTGCCTGTGACCAATAAATCACCAGACTTTGCTGAGGAGCCCTATGTGCACATTGGGGTACACCTTCAATGTTAAGCAAACTTTTTGTCAACTCTGCTAGCCTTTACTTTCTGCTGTGCAGAGCCTCAGGGTGAGCCAGAGATAAGAGCTTAGGGGCTCCTCAAGTCTTTTCCTGTGCATATGTATAGCTCTCTTCATGTGTGGCCTCCTAAATTCTCAAGAATATGTTAGAGCTTTTCAAATTCCACGTGGACGGAATTTGAAAATTTTCAAATATCTTATTTCCCAGCTTTTCCTTTTAAGAATTTTGGTTAGTCTATTGCTCCAAGTGTTAATAACCGCTTAGACAGTTATGAAGTTAGAACCTGCTTGTAATTATTTTCAACAAATACCCCCTGGGAATAGATTTTTGGATTGGGTGAGCTCTGAATCAGGTCGAGTACAGACTGGCTTATAAGTGGGGCCTCCCAGGGAATCACCAGAAAGTTTAAGTAATGACTAATATTTGGGAATGAGGATTTGAAAGAGCTCCAGCTACATTCTTCTCTCCCCAGTGACTACTAGGCTGTAACAGGAATGTGGGCTATTATTTTTCAAGGCTCTTTCAGAGATGGAGAGTGGGAGATAGGACTGAGGAAAGTTAAAATTTCCTAAAGCTTACTGTTCTTACCGAGATCCAACTATTTATTTATTTAAAACAAATGTCTCCTGGGTGGCTACAAACCTTTGGTTAATTTCCAGAACTCTGAAAAGTTTATTCTAATAACTTTTGTCAGCTTTTTTCATTGTTTTTATGGGTGAACAAAATTTTGGAGTTTCTTACTCTGCCCTTTTTGCCAATAATCCATCATAGCTTAAGTACAACTTTTTAGCCTTCATCTTTCTTGAAAATGTTGAGCCATTTGACTTTTGACCAACATTGTTCAGTGGCCTCTCTTTCTCTGATTATCCTTTCGAAGCTGATGTTTCTCATAGTTCTATCCTGGACTCTCTTCTGTTTTCATTCCACATATCATTCCTGTGTGATCTCATCTACACCCCGGGCTTCAATTTCCTCTTCTATATGTGTCTAACCTAGATTTCTCTTTATCTGTGGACTTACATGCCCACTGGCTGTTAAACATCTCTATTTCAGTATTCTAAAGTCAAACTGGCTTAGCATGTCAAACCGAACTGATTATCTTACCTAAATCTGTTCTTCCTCCTCTCTTTACAGTCTCAGTGGTTTGGTCCTCATCCCCCTCAGTGTTCAAGGTGTTCTTGACGTTTCTCTTTCTCACCGTGGTCCTCCCAGTCATTTACCAATTTCTGTCTCTCTGCTTTGTGAATATATTTCCCTCATACCTATGCTGTTTTCCTAGTTAAGGCCACATTTCTGTCTTGCTTAAACTGTGGTTAATCCTTCCCTTGTCTTACCATCTCCAGTCTTGTTCATACTTCTCTACATTTTCTATACTGCCGGTAGAATATGCTTTCTAAAAAAGCACATATACGGGGTCTGGCACAAATAATGCCCCCTTTTAATTACAAAATCATAAGCATGTAATTCTGCAACATAACAATATCACACTCAAGCACACCATATGACATTTTAGGTGAAATACTCAAATTAAAACTATAAATTATTACACCCATATTATTACCCTACCAACCACACTCAAACAGGCCTTACACAATCTGCTGGCCCCTGCATTTTTGTCACTCCCCCACTAGGTAAACAACTGATAAGAGTATAGACACCATCCCTACCTTGGGAAGCTTTGGGTGTAGTGAGGGACACAGACAAATACATGACCAAGTACAATTCAGTATGTTGTTGAGCAAGAATAGTGCACACAGGAGAGGCAGACACCCAGCAGAGGCTCAAGAACTCAAGAAGATTTCAGAGGAGATGATATCTAAGTTGAGAGCTGCAGAAAGTAAGAATTGCAACGATGGAGGGAAGAATGCAGTGTTCCAGGCTGTCGGTGCAAGTAGGAAGGCCTGGAGAAAGCTCAGGACTGCAGGAAAGAAGTTCTGCATGTTGGACAACGTGTGTTAGGGAAATAGTATGAGATAAGCCTGAAGAGGTAAATTGAGCTCGTAGCAAACAGGCTCTCGTATGTTATGTTAAGGACTCTGTTTAATCTCAGTGATGTTGGGAACCGTTGAAGTGATTTTTGTTGGGAACAAAACATGATCAGATTTGCATATTAGAAAGAGCACCCGGGCTAGAGTGCAGAGAACGTTGGGATGAGAGAGCTGATTCGGAATTAGGGTGACCAGTTTGGAAGGGAAGGGACCAGCTGGGGAAGAGTTAGGAAGCTCTTGCAGTAATCCAGGCAAGAGATGATATTGATGTGGACATTTGGAATGGAGAAAATGGAACAGATTTGAGAAGCGTTTCGGAAGTAGAATGAATTTGTTATTGTTCAATGTGGAGACCGAGGGAGGGGAGAATCTACAGAAAATTGTTTGCATTATTCAGTTAATAACACTATCTATTTCAATAGTAGCTATTTAGAACATAAAGCTATTATATATGTAAGTGTATTCATGACAAGAAAGTATATGGTGTTTTGTAAATTTTCTTTTAAAAATTATCAACATCTGAGTTAAGTCTAAACACCTCAGCTTCCTGAAGAGACTTTACTGTTCACCTGGTAAAAGCTAATAAATGTAGACCTGATACCTGGGTCAATTACTTATTTCTATGAGCCTAGCCCTGTATTTCCTATTGGGATTCATGATTAAAATCATCTTACCTTTTCTAGTCAGCAGGTTTCTTTCCTATCATAAGTATAAAGCTATATAGTTGATTCCATCAGCTTTCCCAGGCTAAATGAAGATGTTTCTGCTTTGGAGTTTTCACTATAAAGCAATTAAAAACTTTTGCAATTTTCTATTTGTAGTGTAGTGGAAGGTTTGACTAAAGTCTTGCTGATTTTAGGTTCAGTTTCATTTGGTCACTTTTGTCAAATGAATTTATGTCTGCATGACTAACTTTTGCTATTTGATTAAAAAGCATACTTTGAAATATGCATTCGTTGATTTTGATGGCCTTTTAAAAAGTTTATCATTTCATCACTGAGGCATGAAAAGAGAGTCACTGATTATTTTTGCAGAAGATGTTTGGAAACTCCTATTTTTGGACTTTCATATTCTTCTGCATGGACTTCGTCGAGATAATAATCTTACAGAAAACCACTATTCCCTGAACTATTCTAGTATTTGGTAAATGGACATGTGGTTGGAAAAGTATTGTTAAACAAAAGTAGCTTTCAGTTTAATTTTAATCAGGATCATCAATCTATTTTTATTTTAGGAACCAAAGAAAAATTTAATATTTTCAAAATATTACAGAGACATTTTTTATCTTCATCATAAAAAAAAGAAACATGATGATTTCCCTTTTAATTGAAGAGGAAAATACTTTGGCTTAAAAAGAAAGAAATCTTCTCTATTCTCAGTTGCCTTTAAAAATCTTGAACCTGTCAGTGAAACTGTGTGATCTAGTAATAACATGCCTAAGGCTTATTGCCTTTTCTTGGGCAACAGTATCAGCAAATGATGTGCTCTATCGATTTTAATCACATTGTTTTTACAGTTCCATTGCAAGGCTTTGAAAACTCACCGAGTAAATAAATCCATGGTTATGGACACCTCCTCTCTCAGAATCTAACCCGTTACATATTTTTTCCTTCTTGATCAGATGTTAAGGTATAATATAGACTAGTAATATTTTGAGAGACTGCAGAATTAATATATTTAAAAATAGAATTGTTATAAATTCAATATTTGAGTGCCTGTAGCACTCAGAATTTAACAGTTAACCAGCTGCTTGTGGGCTGGTACCCCCGAGCCATTCCCGCTACAACTCGGTGGCACACGTCTTGAGCACACTCGCGTGAGGTTGTATTCTGAGCTAGAGATGAGCTAATTAGATGGTGGTTTGTATCTTGGAACCCGCGTGGGACACTGTTTGGAGCATCAGATTGAGAGATCGTGACTTTGTTTACATGACAGGCCACTGGCTCTCTTATGCTAGGCAAGTACATTGTATATTGTATTTGTAAGATCTGAAACACTGTTTCTGTAATTCAGTGATGACTTTCAATCAATAATCCTTATTTAATGGTGGCCTTTTACTGATAGAAGATGACAGAATGTAGTTCCTGTCCTGAAGGGGCTCAGCGTTAAGAGAAATAGTTTTTGTTGTTTTCTGTATTTACTAAATTAATATTATTTCTACAGAAACTTGAAAACAGGGACAAAGGCCTGTTTTTGGTGTCTTGTCATTGATTGTCTGGAGTTGTCCCATTTGCACAGATGCGGCCGAAGGGAGAAAGTTGCCTGGATATCTCTAAACTGCGCAGCCAGTATTGAACATGGTCTTGAGGGGCAACGGCCTTTTCTCATGTGGCGTGAAACGTCTGGGTAGGACCATTATCTCACACATTTCCTTCGCTAACGAGTTTCATGTAAAGTTGATGATTAGGGGAAGTTCGTCTCTTCCAATATCCCTGGGAATACTCGGCATACAGGAAAGGCATTCTGACCACTCTTATATTAATACATTTTCTTAATGCAACAGTGTTAATGAAGTTTGGTAAATGAAGTTTCCAAACCTCTCAAATTTACCTTCAAATTCTTAATCCAATTGATCTATTGCTAATTGGATTAATATTCCTGAGTACACATTTACTCTGGGTGTGTGAGAGAACATTTAAGTCTACTCTCTCAGAAAACTTCAGTTTTGTAACAGGGTCTCATCAGTGACAGTCACAGTGTTGTACACCGATCGTGAGGACTGACTTGTCTTACGACTGAAGTGTGTACCCGACAGGTGCAGTGATGGACGTGTTCATTCCGGGGACCCCTTTCACAGTGTGTAGGTGTATCAAGTTACCACACTGTACACTTTAATTATCTGTGACTTTATTTGTCAATTATACCTCAGTAAAGCTGGAAAAAAGATTCCTGAATATAAGAACACTATTTTCTTTAAGCACCGTGGGCGGGGCAGAGCTGAGTGTCCATGAACAACCCTCAGGGTGGTTCTGCTTCTCTTCTGGAGTCTGTGGCGATGCGTTTTTCGGCTGCCTTAGCTGCATGGGGGCCCCCTTGCTCACTCTTTACCTGTTATGCTCTGTTTTCTTGAGTGGACAGGACCTCTTATTTCTTTTTCCTTCTACACTTTATTTAGCCTCTTCTAGCTAATTCCACTACTCCTCAGCACATCCAGCCTTCCAGCTCATCCCTTCCTCCTCCTCACTATCCCCCCCTGCCCTGCCCCCAGGGTAGATTCTAACAAAGCCGCTCTGTTACAGGTGAGATCCGATTGGGTGAGGTGAGTTTGGGGGCTGTGACTGGTTTGGCCTGGTTCGTGGGAGGACAGCATGACTCCCGTATAGTACTGAAGGCTTCCAGCGGGGGTGAGGTCAGTTACCACTTCAGTTCCGTTTATGTCTGCCGTGCCTCAGTCGGTCATTAGAAGGGGCGATTTCATCTTCGTAGGTGTTTAGGGCTAGAACAGACCTCCAGACATCCTCGTCTATGTTTAAATGCCTACTAGGGTTTCCTGCCAGCTGACCTTCCAGCCCCTGCGTGTGCACTCCTAGTGACTGAGTCTTCTGTCTCTCACAGTTCTGTTAGGAGGTCCTTCATACTAGACTGAAGTCGGCACACACCCTCCCTTTGAATCACACAAAGACTAATTCCTTGGGCCTGATCCTCTTCAGATCTTTGAAGAGATTAAATTCCCTTTGAGATATCCCTTCTCCATAAGACCCCCTCCTTTCTTTGATGACCCTGCATACCTGGCCTGAGTGAGTCATGATTCTGGCTCCATCCCACAGAGCTCACATTCAGACGTTCTTACTGTGCGTCTGTTATATACAGGGATGGGTCTGTGGTGGCATGAAGGTCCCTGGCTTCGGGTTGCATATTTTGTACTGGGAGGAAAGACACAGGACAACAACAGGAAAGAATCTGGGAGAGGGTCTCCTGCTTTTATCCAGTCTTTTTAAGCCAGACTTTCATAGTAAAATCTCTCTTTTTTCCTTAAACTGTGTGTGGGGGCCGTATTTAAGACTGCCCCTCCAGATTACAGCTTAATCAGTGAGGACTTTTATACCAATTAAAATGGAAAGAAACACTGATAGCACTCATCAACTGTTAAACATTTTTTAAAAATCTATGAAATAATGTAAATTTTAAATATAGTGTAAAACCCTTTTATAAGACAACACAGACCCATTTTCCTAATCATGCCCTTTATAGATTCAGGCAACAAGTGCGGGTCTCCTTTAAAATGCAGTACTACAGTCTAAAAGCTCGCTGGGCCCCGCCCCGGGCGCGTGGGCGCCCTGCGGGGACGAGAGGCTGGGAAGCCAGTCCGCAGTCCCTCAGCTTGGTCTGCGCGATGTCAGACCGTCTACACGTTCTTCACGTGACTAGAACGCTCTTGACCGAATCGACTGACTGTTTAGATTCCTGTAGATACAGTTTTAGGAAAGAAAATGAAAAATTGCTTTGGGGGACAAAAGTTGTAGCTACTTATATCTCATAAAACCATTCTGGTGTTCATTTTCTTGAGGAAATTGCTGTAAGTGTATCTTTTAGGGCCAATATGTAAGAGACCTTTTTATGCTTAAATAAAAGCTCAGAGTTGTTCCGTTGGCTTATCTTAGTTCTGAAAGTAAAATGAAAACCTTTGGCCAAAGGGAAGCTCACACGTTAGTTAAATACTGACAGGATCCGAACTTACTTCATTTGTTTGCATATTGTCTGATACCTATGCTGTCCAGTCTTTGGAGACACACAAAAACACTATTATATTAGTAGCTTCTTTGGTTTTCTAATATATCTTTTTATATCTAAAGTCCTGTTTAAACATAATTCCATGGTTCTATAGAAGAGTTATTCATCTTTGTGTTTACATAAAGATATGTTAGGTTTACAATACTTGATTAATTTTATGCCTCTAAAATATGAATGACATTATATGGCCTGCTAGAAAGTAGATTTATTTTAGTAACAAATATTTCATATCAATTCATAAATGAGAAAGAAAGAAATGTGAGTAAACATTTGTTCTATTTTGGTTTTTAAGCTAAAATAATTAGAATTCAGCCAGCCAAAAAGAAATTACATTTGAAATCTAAATCTTGTCAAGAAATTTCACATGCAGCTGTTCAACCTATTGCTGTAGAACTGCTGTGGTGAGAATGTAGAACATTACTCTGGCAAATGTAGTGGTTGCTGCGTTGGAGAACAGAAATGCAACTTTGCAGTGAGTAATAGAAATTCCTATGCTTTCTGAGTATAGCTGCTAAATACTTCTAGGGCCATGGAAAAGTCAGAAACTGGAACGAGGAAGCCCTCAGCAGTCTATGTCAGCGTCAGTGATGTTAGGGTAACATGAGCTATTGAAGAATTGATGAAAAAATTAAAGGAACTGCTTTCTGAACAGAGCTAAGAAAAAGAATCACTTTTGATTCACAACACATACATCTTAATATGGGAAATTTCATATTTAAAGATTCTGTTGAAAGTTTGCTTGTGCGTGTGTGTGTACTTGAAGGATATAGTAAGCACGCTTTTAGGAGTACTGTTTATTATAGTTCAGCTACACTTGAAATAAACCTTTACACTGTGAACACTTCCTTCAGTTTCTTATAAAAAGTACTCTAAAGTCAGTATTCTTAATGCATGCATAAAACGGTGCCTTACACATCCGACGTGCGGCTTTCCTACCCCTGCAGACAGAAAGCACTATTTTTCCTAAACAGAAGGGCTGTTGCTTGCAGATCTACTCCACCGCTCTGAGTCACTGGTGGTTACAGGCTTATCCCGTATTATTCGGACTACAAGATGCACTTTTCCTCCCCAAATTTGGTAGGAAAATGGGCGTGCGTCTTACAGTCCTAATGTTGCTTACCTGGCTCACTACAGGATTTCTGCTTTAAAGGATGTTATTAAATATTTTACCACATTTTTTGCTTCAAAAATTTTCCTATTTTCCTCCTTTAAAACCTAGGTGCGTCTTATGGTCCGAAAATACGGTATTTAACCTGAAATGCAAAGCATTTTCTTCCATGGCCTGAAGTTAAATCATTTTGCAAAGTGTGTACAAATATATTCTGAGTTGGTTTTTTTTGTCTTGCTACATATACTTGAAAAACAAAGCCAAGCGTTTGCGACAATGGCGCGTGTGTGTTTAGTGGCGTCAGTTGTGTTCTTTTTTCCCTTTCCCAGTGGAGGGTGCTTTTTATGTAACTTTTCCAGTGCTCACCCTTATGAGTTTTAATCACAGCAGGAAAATTTTTTACACCACTTTTATAAACGGCCATACTTATGGGTTGACTTGTCCACAATTTCTGTCTAATGATCTTAGCATATGCTGTACACATTACCTGGGGTAAATGTAAGTACAGTATTTAGAATTTTTACATCTATTCACAAATGAGATTGGCCTTCTAAGAATTCCTTTCCCCCTTTTGAGATTACTGCTATGGTAAGATTGTGGTTATTCCAGCAGAATGAAACGAACCGTAGGGCCTTTCACTGCTTCGGAACAGTTTATATGGGAATCATCTGTTCCCTAAAAGTAGGAAAGAACTCTGGGAGAGAGCTCCCGAGTGGCATGGTAAGTACTATGAATAAAAATAAAGCAAGGTAAGGGGACAGAGTGAACGGGCCTGTCGTTTTAGATGATGTGCTTAGAAAGGGTCTCTCAAATGAGCAGAAACAACTGTGAAGCGAGGGAGCTAGGCATGCAAGTGTCTGAAGAAAGAGCATCCTCGGCAGAGGAAGCATAGGGCCAAAGCCGTGAAGAGGGTGTGTGCTTGGCAGATTCAAGGAGCAGCAAAGGAGCTAGCGTGTCTGGAGCAAGGGAGAAAATGGTAAGATAAGAAATCTGAGAGGTAGAGAGGGGTCAGTTTTGGGGGGATCTTATAGGCAAAATTCAACAAAACATACATTTCTTTGTCATTTCTATTCAGCTTAAATTTTGTTCCTTACTCATATTTTTCTCTTTTTGGTTTGATAACTCATGTAGTATATTTTTAATCTTTTCCTATTTTTAATGAAAATTTAAGAATATACATTTTCTTAAAATAGCTTTGCTTTCATTCTGTAAGGTTCATGGCCATAAGTCATGTCGCCATCCCCAAGCTGCAAGGGAGGCCAGCAAATAGATTTTAATGAGCACGTTACTGCCCCAGACAAAATCAGGATTCTGTTAGTAAAGAAGGATGGGATAATAAGTATTGGATAAAATACTAGCAATATCATAAAATCCTGTGGACCCAGGAGATTTTCCTTCAGATTCCCATAGTATACAGATTGTTACCAAGCATTGTGAAAGGAAAGATACCCAATTTATTTTATGAAACTAGCCAGCATCTTGTATCAAAATCTGACAAAAAGGGCTGAAAAAAATTATAGACTAATTATGGACTAATTATATAAGTTTAACTTATGGATTTAACTATGAAGACTTAAAAACATGTCAATTTTTCAGAACATTAAAAGACTCCTCCATGATCATGTAGGGTTCATACTATAAATGCAAGAATGCTTTAATATTAAAAAAGCTTTTGACACACTAAAGCATATAAAATGATTCAATAAGAAAAAATATAATCACAATAAAGATTTGATAAAAGTCAGCACTCATTTCTGATTTGAAAACTAGTCTTAGACAACTAAAACTAGAAAGATACTTCTTTAATGAAATAAAGACATCTAACTTCTTATTCTGGTCCACTTTATTCAACTTCAAAGGAAAAAGCATAGTCCATATAAAACCAGCCTTTTGTTCTCCTGCTGTGATTATAACTAGTAATGAGCCCTGGCTGATGTGGCTCAGTTGGTTTGAGTGTTGTCCTGTAACCAAAAGGTTGCAGGTTTGATTCCTGATCAGAGCACATACCTAGGTTGCAGGTTCAATCCCCGGTCCAGGTATGGGTGTGTACACCCCCCAGTTTGGATGCATACAATCCTGGTCCAGGCGCTGGTCCCTAGTCTGGGCATGTATGGAAGGCAACTGGTTGATACTTCTCTCTTGCATCGATGTTTCTCTGCCTCCCTTCCTCTCTCTCTAAAAGTAATGAAAAAAAATGTCCTCCTCAAGTGAGGATTTAAAAAAAAACTCATAATATTGAGTATTGGATAAGGTGTATAGGTCAAGACTTCTGGACAAGATGGATTATGTATTTGCCTCCTCCCATGACCACATCACAATTACAGCTCAAGGGTAGAACAGCCATCATTGAGAACCACCTGAAGACTAACTGAACAGTATTACTATAACTGGGGACATAAAGAAGCAGCCATGTTGAGACTGGTAGGAGGATTGGAGATGCAGAATGGGCAGGCTTCACACCCATAGTGTAGAGATTAAGAATCAGGAGGGATACCTTGGCTCCAGAGGCCCCTTTCTGGAATGAGGGGACCCAGCCTCACGCTAAATTCCCTAATCTGGGACATCAGTGCCAGAAAGATGAGTCCCCATAATCTGGCTGCAAAATCAGTAGAGATTGTGTCCCAGAGAAACATCTTCTCTGATGAGACTGGTATCAAAGTAGAAATCAATTACAAGAAGAAAACTGAAAAACACACAAACACATGGAGGCTAAACATGCTATTAAACAACAAATGGATTAACAACGAGATAAAGTCAGAAATTAAAAGATAACTTGAGACAAATGAAAACACGATGACTCCAAATATATGGGACATAGCCAAAGCAGTTGTAAGAGGGATATTTATAGCAATACAGGAACCTCAAGAAATGAGAAATGTCTAAAAAAACAAATCTAACCTAAAGAAAAAAACAATGGAAAAGATCAATGAAACCAAGAGCTGGTTCTTTGAAAAGATAAACAAAATTGATAAACCTTTAGCCAGACTCATCAAGAAAATAACACAGAGGCCCCCAAATTAAAAAAAGAGAGAAATGAAAGAGAACTGACAAACAGTGCCACAGAAATACAACGGATTATAAGAAAATGCTATGAATCGTTATATGCCAACAAATTGGACAACCTGGAAGAAATGGATAGATTCCTAGAAACATACAAGCTTTTAAGACTGAATCAGGAAGAAACAAAATCTGAACAGACCAATAGCTACTGACAAAATTGAAGCAGTAATCAAAAAACTCCTAACAAACAAATGCCGTGGGCCAGATGGCTTCTCAGGAGAATTTTACCAAACATTCAAAGAAGAATTAATACCTACCCTTCTCCGACTCTTCCAAAAATTGAAGAGGAAGCCTCCCAAATTCATTTTACTAGTCCAGCACTACCCTTTGTCTGATTCCAAAATAAGACAAAGACACTACAAAAGAGAGAATTATAGGTCATTATCCCAGATGGACACTGATGTGAAAATCCTCAACAAAATATTAGCAAACCAAATTCAGCAACACAGTACAAGGATCATATGCCATGATCAAATGGGATTTATTCCTGAGATGCAAGGTAGGGTCAGTATCTGCAAATCAAGGAATGTGATACACCACATAAACAAAGTGAAGGCTAAAAATTGTATGATCATTTTAATAGATGCAGAAAAAGCGATTAACAAAATCCAGCATCCATTGACAATAAACTCTCAGCGAAGTAGAGACAGAGGGAACATAAGTCAGCATAATCAAGCCCATGTATTTCAAACCAACAGCTAACATCGTACTCAGTGGTGAAAAGCCAAAATCTCCTTAAGATCAGGAACAAGACGAGGATGTCCACTTTCTTCACTTTTATTCAACATAGTATTGGGAGTCTTAGCCACAGCAGTCAGACAAGAAGAAGAAATAAAGGCATCCCAGTTGGAAAGGAAGAAGTACATAACACTGTCATTATTTGCAGATAACACGACACCATATATAGAGAACCATGAAGATTCCACCAAGAAACTATTAGAGCTTATAAATGAATTCAGTAAAGCAGCAGGATGCAAAATTAGTATTCAGGAATTGTTTGTATTTTTATATACCGATAACGGGCTATCAGAAACAGAAATTAAGAAAACGATCCTGTTTCCAATTGCATCAAAAAAACCCACTTAGCAATGAACTTAACAAGGAGGTGAAAGACCTGTACTTAGAAAACTGTAAGACACTGAGAAAAGAAATTGAAGAAGATAAAAGGGCAACTACACTGTGCTCATGGAGAGGAAGAATGAACATTTTTATAATGTCCATACTCCCTAAAGCAATCTACAGATTAAATGTAACTCCTATCAAAATACCAATGGCATTTTTCACAGAACTAGAAAAAGTAATCCAGACATTTATGTGGAACCACAAAAGACCCTGAGCAGCCAAAACAGTCATAAGAAAGAGAACAGAGTTGGAGGTATCATGCTGCCTTATATGGAACTATACCACACGTTTATAGTAGTCAGAGCAGCATGATACCGGCATAGGAACAGACATACAACTCAATGGAACCAAATAGACAGCCCAGAAATAAACCCGCGCCTGTGGTCAATCTGTGACAAAGGCGGCGAGAATATACAATTGGGGTAAAGACGGTCTCTCCAGTGTGCTGCACACGTGCAATGGAATATGGATCAGCCATAAAAAGAAGGAGTTCTTGTCAATTGCAACAAAATGGATGGGCCTAGAGGATATTATGCTGAATGAAATAAGCCAGTCAGAGAAAGACAATACCGTATGATTTCACTTAGACGTGGAATCCAAAGAACAAAACAAAATAGAAAAAAACTGGTAGATACGGAGAACATTTTGATGGTTGCCAAATGGTAGAGGGGTTGGGGGAATGGGCGAAAAAGGTGAAAAGGATTAGGAAATGCAAATCGCCAGCTATAGAAACAGTCACAGAGATGCAAAAAGTGCAGCATAGAGAGTACAGTCAATAATAACATAATAACTGTGTGGCCATATGAGGACTGGACTTACTGTGGGGAGCACTTCACAAAGCGTGTGAGATGTCTGATCATGCCTGAAACTAGTATAATACTGTATGCCAACTGTAACGGAAAAATAAGTGAGTAAATAAAAATAAAAAGCTTTGTTGAATGTAAAGTGCTATCTAAATGTAAGTTATAATTTCAATTTCGTGCTCTTTGGAATAAATTTCAACTTTAAATGACAAGTGATCATTGTGAAGTACCAAAGCTTTGATAAATGCTCAACTTTACAATTTCCAAACAGTCTTCCAGGGTAGCATAATAAATAATGATTTTTTGCCCATGAGTGCAGTTTCATTTTCCTCACCTTGATATTACTTTATTGAGGAAAAAAATAAAGATTCTATTTTTGGTTGACAAAACAAAGAAAGAAAAGGTGTATAACAGTGCCCTGTAGTTAGGTGGAGGGGGAAGAGAATGCAGCTGATGCCAGTGCGCGCACGCACACACACACTCTCTGTCTTGCAAATGCTTGACCTGTGAGTACAACATACAGGGTGGGGCAAAAGTAGGTTTACAGTTGTGAGTACACGAAAAAGTTTATTCTTGTATTATTTATTAATTGTGCTGTTTTCCATGCAAACAACTGTAAATGTACTTGTGGCCCACCCTGTATACTTTTGGATACCTGAAATAGTATGGCACAAGACTATAATAATGTGCTCCCAGTTACTGCTGGAGGTTTCTCCAGGTATTCTTTCGTGCGTACTGCAGAACGCATCCCTCCCTCCTCGCTCAGTTCAGATCTTTCCCACTTGCTGCTGTATAATTGCCAGTAACTCTAGTTAGGTAAACAGCTGGGCACGCCCATTTTACACGCAGGGGAAAATAGCACCCATTGTTTACTGGTTTTGCTGTTAGAGTATAAAAATGAAGATACTTCTAATATTGCCTTGAACTTTTAGAACTAGGTGGTTTTATAAAATCAAATTATCTACTTTTTTGTGATGTGTACCGTGTAACTTTTCTCTCATGGTCAGTAGACCAAGGTTTAAATTTTGAATCACAGTAATGCACGCTTCACATCAGTGTTTTAAGCTTTTTTAAAAACCAAAGTCACATTAAAAAATACATTTTATAATCTGATCAAGTGTACACACACAAACACTATATATATAATTACATATACATATGTATAATTAAAAGTCGCACAGAACTTACCAAGCATCTATGCAAGTTCTCTGATATTATCTGTTGTTTCATTTAAAAAATCAGTATCAATCCACCAAACTGACTTCTTTAGACTGTGCTTTTCAGCAGTTTCATGGTTCTCAGCAGAGAGGGTGATTCTTTTGATTGTTTAATAAATAACATTTCTGCTATGAACATTGGGGTGCACAGATTCTTTTGGATTGGTGTTTCAGTGTTCTTAGGGTATAATCCCAGCAGCGGAATTACTGGGTCAAAGGGCAGTTCCATTTTTAGTTTTCTGAGGAAATTCCATATTGTTTTCCACAGTGGCCTCACCAGTCTGCATTCCCACCAACAGTGCACAAGGGTTCCCTTTTCTCCACATCCTCTCCAACATTTGTTTGTGGATTTGTTTTGGGGGGTGGGGGCGGGGATAGTGGGAAGAGGGTATTACAGGAACTACTATAAAGGACACATGGACAAAACCAAGGGGGAGGGTGGAGAGGGGGGAGGGAGGTGGGTTCACCTGGGGTGGGGTAGAGGGATGGGGAGAAAAGGCATACAACTGTAATTGCATAACAATAAAAAAAAAATAAAAAAAAATAAATAACATTTCTGGAGTCCAAGAATTCAGTTCTGAAAGGAATTAGAAATACGTCCTAATTTTGTTGCAAATATTAACTTTTTATGTGTAGGCAGGATGCTTTTGGTGCTAGTTGCTAGTTTTTCTCTCATTTCTAGGAGAGTGATGGGATGAGACGGAAGGTTCTAAATGGTGGTTTCTTTTCTTTCTACAGCTCTCATGTGTGAAGAGAAGCCTAGTGCCTCGTTAACATAAGGACCTCGCCGACTGGAAGCTGCAGATTTTGCCATCAGCTCACCTTATCCTTGTTGGTCTGGTTCTTTTCCTCAAACAGTGGAAACATCTTTCTTTCGAGTCGCTTTTGTTGCAGAGTTAAGAAAATGGCTGATAGTGGCGTAAGGAAAAAACCCACAACATGCTCCCACTGTTCATCTGCTTCTCAGGAAGATGTGCTTTGTATATGCTCCTATGGGGCAAGGCTTTCTCCAGTGTCGGTGGTGGAAATGTCAGAGACATCAAGCATTGCTTGTTCAGACATTTCTATTTCACCGGAGAGGAAAAAAGAACAACAAATTATTAAAGATAATTCCTCTGGAAAAGATGGGGTAAACATCAAAGATTCGACTTCTCAACACAAGTTGAAGTCCCCTTCTCTAATGCCATCCCTAGCTTCGCTCATCTATCTCATGGGCTCTTGTCAGCTAATTCTTTGCCTTCTTACCTATTATGGAAGCATTTCTTTCTTACATAAGGGGTGAACAGACTTGGTTAGTACTTTCTTTTATGATATTTCCAACACTGCCCAAATTAATTACTTCCTGCGATTGTGAGTAATTTGGAATGTTGTTCCAGCTTTAAAAAAAAATGGTTCAAGTTGAATTAAATCTGAATTTGGGGACACTTTTTTCAACGCAGAAGGAGTTATGGTTGTGATTAAATATAGGGTGGTTATTATTTAAGACAATTCCTGGTTATCTAGAGGGAATATCAAATATACTCTACAAAATCAGCTTGCAAACAATCTATGACTGTCCTGTCGGACTGGTTTGGATGTGTCCACCTTTCTAGAGAAGAGGCGGTGTGGGAGGGTTCCCGTGATATAGCACAGCCTTGGAGTCAGAGCAGGAAGTTTAAGAAAAGTTAGGTTCTCGTCCCTCAAAGTTGTACTGTTTTTAGATTTTCACCCTAAACTTTTTTTCCCCTAACTTGTATTACAATATAGTTATTGCCATATAGGCGTCTCAGAGTTAGTTGCTACTCGCTGAGTTGTTACTATGTTATTTTCACTGGAAGCATAATTTATGAGTGTCTGGCCAGTAATCTTTTATGTATAATCTGTTTGACACAATTGCTATGTTTTGAAACAAGAATGATTAAGAAAGCTGTGAAGTTGCCTCCTCGTGACTTGAAAGAATCATTGGGTAGGTTCTGACCTGTCTGCTCTGCAGCTAACAGTGCACACCTGACTGGATTTGGGGGATCAGATCGAGCAACTTCTTATGGTCTCTGTGAGCCAGTAACTCATAAAGGGCTTCGAACTGGAAACAAGCCAGTGAATTACCTTGTCTGCAGTAAATATCGTGGCACACATTAAAGACTTGTCATATTCTCTAAATTAGGGATTTCACTTTGTCAAAAGTGTGTTATATCTTAATATTACTTTTTTTTTCTCCTTTTTGGTCTAAGCCCTCAAAAACCCCGAATGTAGAGAGAAAGGTGTCTCAACAACAGTGGGGTCGGGGCAACTTCCCAGACGGAAAAGTCCCTCACATAAGGATGGACAATGGAGCTGCTATTCAGGTATTTAGAAAGCAAAGTGAAGCCACTAGGAACTTTCAGGTTTCTTCTGTGTCACTCAGTGGTTAATGGCAAAAATGATTAAAAATAAGTCTCTAAGGAAAGGAGGGAAAGGAGAGGGGAACTTTACCATTTTCAAGTATGTCAGAGTCTTTACTACCAAAAATGCGGCTGTTTTTTCTGCTCATAGAGGACCAAGTGGATTTTAATCAAAGTGGAGGGAATTTTTGTTAGATAAAATGAGAACGTCATGGTCTTCAGGCCTTGCCTGTTGCTGAGTGCAAACGTGGAGTCTTTGTGTGGCCCTCATTAGGGTTCAGGGAGAGACCAGATGACTCGGTGGTTTGGCTGCTCACTTCCTTAAGGCCAGTTTTTGCCGCCTCTGATTGGATGAGTACCAATGTTGGTTTTCCTAGGATTCTAATTATGACATACAAATATGAGTGGAATATTAGTACCATTTTAGAAATTAAGTGTTATTTTAACATCAGTTTAAAGGAACTTCAACAAGAATAACCACAAAAAGAAACTTGTATTAATGTTAACTTTAAAAATTGTTTTAAGAGATATTTAGCAATATACTCAAAGTGATCAGAAAAACGTCCTGAGAAATTCTGACTTGAGAAGTTTAAATCTCCCCTTTTAAATGAAAGGACTGTATTTTTTTTAATGTATAAATTTACTGATTTTTTAAATTTAGTCGTAAGAGCTTTTATAAAAATCAAAATGTATTCACTGTGAAAAATTAGGAAAATACAGATAGAAAAGTGAAGAATATAAAACAATCACGAGCCAAATACAAGCAGTTTTAACACTCATTACCTTCATTGTTACACATATATGTCAGCCTGTCTTTCCTTTCCATTCTTTCCCTGTTTTAAATTATGGAATATTCAAAGTATGTACATATTTTTAAGAAATAACCTTAACTGGGATAGTAGAAGTTTTTCTTCTTCCATTTAATGGACAGGCTCATTTTAAAGATTTTAAACATTCCAGGAGAGTATAAAACAGGAAGTTACAGTCATCCAGAATTCTACCACCCGGCGGTAACTACTCACTATAAATGAGCATGTGTCCACACAGTGTAAGCACCTCCACACACAGACATTTTCAACACTTTTATAGTAGAATCGGATCATGTACCCTTGCACACTCCACACTGTGTCATGGGCTCAGCCTCTGCCAAAGAAAATAGATCTATCTTACTGTTTTAATAGCATCCTCTTAAAATTAATACAAACAGGAAGTCATTTTCTTCTTATTTTTACCACTATGTAATGATGTCAAGGCAGATAGTTGAAGAAAAAGGTCAGTTTATAAAAGACTAGTTGGGCAGTTGAGCTATTCCTCTACCCATTCCTCATTTTAAAAGTCCTGTTTAAACAATAGTAAAATTCTGTGCCCAAGTTGTGGTTCTGTATGTTTAGAAAGAAAATGAGAATTTTGTTTTTAAAGGTCAAGAAAAATTGGGGAAATGGTTATAGAGTTGAGATATTTTTGTTCTGTGGGGGAGGAAGGGGGTAAATGATCATTTAAATTCAGATTTAATTCATTTTACATAATATAGAGTAGGGGTGACGTATAAATATAATAAAAGTAAAATATTTGTCTCATTTTAATCATCTTAGTTTTTTGACTTTGATTTTCACTATGAAGTGGTAGTGGGGGAGGGGGAGGAGCCAAAGTAATGTTGTCATCTAAAAGCAGGTGTCTGGGACAGGATGTGTCCATTGTAAATCCAGGGGTCCCCATTTACAATATTTGTGACCCTAAATCCGTGCTCCTCCTCAAGGTCTCAACTCCACATACCCAGCCCATCATTTCTCTCAAGTGTGTCCGTATAGAAGGGTTCTGAGTGGCTTCTCTGTGTATGTATATAGAGAAGCTCTGACTGGGTTTATCGGTTGTTTCATTCGTTTATCAGTTCCCCAGTTCACTCCACGTTTGCACTGCGATACCTTTGGAATGCCTTCCTTGCCTTGCTTGGATTATTGAAAAAAATCTCAATTTTTTTTTTTGCCTTTGTTCACTTACATGCCAGTCTTGGAAGCCACCTGTTTCAGAATGTGTACCTTTATTCTCCCAGGGTTTTAGTTCTGGTCTCTGGCCCCAATGTCACTTTGTATTTTGATTTTAACTCAAGACTTTATGATTTCAGAATAATCCTGTCTCTTGAGTAGATTACAAATTCTGAGAAAACAGGAATTGTTTTGTTCAACTTTGTAGCCCCCAAAGTGTAACTCACAAGGAAATATGTAAGGAAAGTCTAACATATTGAAACTGAATTATTTCCTTCTTTCTTCCCTTTCCTTCCTTTCCCTTCTCTTCCCTCCTCTCTCTCCCTTTCTTTCCCTTCCTCCCTCCCCATCTCTTTTTTTCTCTTTCCCTTTCCTCCTCTCTTTCCTTTTCTCTCCTTTTCTTCCTCTCCTCCCTCTTTCCTCCTTCCCTTTCCTCCCTCCCTCCCTCCCTCCCTCCTTTCCTTCCTCCCTTCTTTTCTTCCCCCTCTCCCCCATGCACTAAACATGGATCTTTGGCCTACAAGGTTTCAGGGTAGGCTTTTTAAAGGATACAAAAGAAACAGCTTCTTAAGGAGCTTCTACACATCTTATCTTGGGGAAAAAATGAATGAAATGTAAGCAGGAGAGTAATAATAGTGTTTGAGGATCAGTGTGTCCATGCGTGCTGAGAGACGTCAAAAGAAAGGAACCGTCACCACAGGGCAGAGTTAGGCAGGGAAGCCCTTCATGAAAGAGGTGAATAATTAAGTGGGCATTGAATCTCCTGTTACTAAAGTAAGTAGAAAAGTGGAAGACTAGCAGCTACTTCACCTGTTGCGTGGGGAAGGGGAAAGTGACCACACAGCCTGAGCAGCAACTGCAGGGAGCCTTTGGCTGGCCGACCCAGCGGAGGTGGCCCCAGCGGCATTGCCTCAGCTGTTCTGTCACGCTCAGAAGCTCTCTCAAGACCCAGACACCCTTGTTAATGCCCTGAAGTTGGTTTGGACCAGGGAGGCTGACTCCTCCCAACCAGATTCACAAAAAATGGAAGTGTACCTGAGTGACCTGTTGGTTAGGTTCTTGCACAGCGTGAACCAGAATGCTGGCGCTGGCAAGGCCGATGCATCGTGTGTTCGTGAGCAGAAAGCAAGTGATAAACGGAAGGATTCTTGGTCTGCACAGATGGGTTTTATATTCTTCCCAGGGATGATTTGTATTGAAATTTCCGTGACGTACTACTTTTTCCTAAAACAAAGGGAATAAAACAACAGAAGTTATTTTCAGTAGAAATAATGAAGATAAAGGAAAAACGTTGCTTGATAGACAAGAAAGCAGTGGTTCAGGGAGCCTATGTGCTGGTTTCATGGTACAGCTCTTAGACTTTTGGGGTCACTGGGGGTGGGTGTATTTTATACACATGTATGTGTACGTGTGTATGGATATCCCATTCCTTCTTATGAAGATACTTCATTAATATTATGGTTGTAAGAAACTCATTTTTATACTTTTCAAGTTTTCCACATTTCCCCATTAGGATTTGTATGATCTTCCTCCAAAGGACATTTAATGAAATTCATCAGAGCTTGTTTTTGTTTAATTAAGATGTGTTTATCAATATTGAAGCAAGTATGTGGTGTCTTCTCTTTGATTTTACCCTGGAGCAGGATCTCTCTTCCCTTGGGTGGATGTCTGTCAGTATTAATGTGCTCATTTTTAATATCCAGTGAATGGCAGAGAGAGACAAAGGAACTGTTATTTTTTTATCCAGGAAATCTATACATTTGGAAGAATATTGGGAAAAGGGAGCTTTGGAATGGTCATTGAAGCAACAGACAAGGAAACAGAAACTAAGTGGGCAATTAAAAAAGTGAACAAAGAAAAGGTAAGGCTTATTAGCAGCATCATACCAAGGTCAGTGCAGGGTGGGGAGGGCAGTGCAGGGTGGGGAGGGCAATGCAGGTTGGGCAGTGCAGGGTAGAGGGGTCAGTGCAGGCTGGGGAGGGCAGTGCAGGGTGGGGAGGGGAATGCAGGGTGGAGAGGGCAGTGCAGGGTGGGGGGGCAGTGCAGGGTGGAGGACAGTGCAGGGTGGGGGGGGGCAGTGCAGTTCTTTACACTAACACACCTGCGTCTGACCTTGCAGGCTGGGTCTGGGTTCTTCCCCAGGGTCTGTAGGCATTTCTCAAGCCTTCTGGGAAGGGACCAGTTCTTAAACTCAGGTGGATAAGTGTATCTAGAAAAAACAAATGTAAGGATAACTAACATAGTCAATACAACCAAATATAGGCAAAGTTTATGCCAGAGTGAGTTGAAGATAGGCTCTGATTATCCGTGTGTATAAATGTAGGGCTATTGGCTGTAAGTGTCTCAGCCAGAAATGAGTCCTGGGACTCTCTCCTGATGTGGTTCTGCTCTACTTTTCCATGGTTCTCTCCTTCCCGTTGAGTCCCCGTTTCCTCAGTGTTAGTTTCTTCTGTGTATTCATCCTACATGCTCTTTTAGTTTGAATTGCCTTTTCCCCAGCTATCTGCTCTACACTTTTCTTGTACCCACTGTATTCCTCACCGGGTTTCCCCTGGGCTGGAGAATGGCTGGGCTTATCTTCAAGGGAGAGTCTAAGTCCTCAGGTTTCACACCTGATCATTTCATCAGCTTTTTAAGAATTTCTGTTCCTGGGGCAAAAATTACGATGTTTTTTCCTTAGCTTTGTGATGATAAATACTGCAATTAGGAAATGAGGTAGTAGGTTTTTAAATGTATTCTTTAAAACAAATGATAACAAATTGCATACCATTTCTCCTGAAGATTAATAAAGTAACTTCTAAATCTTAATAAAGGGAGATCCAGAGGCTTTTCTGGAAATCTTCAGAATTTTAAAGCCGTGGCGCTACACGGAATATTACTCCCTTTGCCCCTTGGGCATCAGGTAGGGTTGGGGTTTAGGGTCAGGCTGTTTGGGGTGGGAGGTAGGAACAGAGTTGAGGTGGATTGTAGGAGAAATTGTGGTAACTTTCCGTATCTAGTCTAGACAGAAATTCACCCCTCACAGTTACTATTTTCCTCAGCCCCCATTCGGATAACCGTAAAATGTGACTTCCATCCTACGTGGGTGGGGCATAGTAGGTGGGAAGTTTGGTTAAAGGGTAAAGTTAATTGGAAGCAGGGATAGCCCTAGGTAAAATTTTAACTTAGGTAAAGATTGCCTTATGATCGATCCCATTGCAGTCCTTTCAGAACTATTAGGTACTCTCCTAAGCGTGGGGGTGGGGGGTGCTGGTGTGTGGGGAAGGTGTGAGGAAGCAGGAAAGGCTAAACATCTTTGTTATCCCTTTCAGAGATGTTTTATGTGCTTGAGGACAATGCTTATTTGCAAATAATGATGGTCATTTGGATTCAATAGGGGTGATGACTGGGGTGGGGGCAGTGGTGGTGGTGAGGGGGGAAAAGTCCTAAAATTTCTGAGATGACACTGTATTAATAGAAACTCAATGACCTACACCCTGATTGGAAGCCTTGTGCCCGGTGTGGCTGCCTTCACCTTTTGCTGTCAGGTGTGGTTGAGGGCTACTTGTAAGGAGATGAAGTAGGAGTTAGGTTTGGTTGGAAAGCAAGATCTCGATTTCTCTCTCTCAGTTAGTTTTTGAAGCCCAGGGACCAGGAAGTGATATAATACAGGGCTAAGTGTAGAATCTCACTTCCTATTGTTTCCTTTGATGTATGTAATCAAAGCAAAACAACAACAAAACAGAAAAACACTTTGTTTTTATCTTCTCCAGTTGCTATCCTTGGAGAGTAAATTTTGTTTTTGTTATTGTAACATCAAAGGATCAACATGATTCTGAAGGAAATACCAAAAAATGTATTAAAAATTGGAATAGTTTTAGTGAGGTGACAGAGACCGTACTGTAGCTAACTTACAGGAACAGGCCAACAAACAGATGTGGTTTGAGCAAAATTATATGTAAAATCGGAGAAAGGAAGGAAGGGGCACAACTTAATATTATTATGGAAATAAGTTGCGTGTTATCTTTTGAAAAAGGCACTTCTGAGAAAATGTAGAAAAATACAAGAATAACTAAATTTTATTTTGCGGTGTGTAGTAGGGACATCTGTATATGGAATCTGTGCTTCCTCATTATTTAAGGCTGGAAGCTCTGCTGTGAAGTTGCTCGAAAGGGAGGTGAACATCCTAAAAATTGTGAAGCATGAGCACATCATACATCTGGAACAAGTGTTTGAGACGCCCAAGGTAATGCTTTAGCAGGTGCTGCATTTTGAAAGTTGTTATTATTACAAAATGAACATCATTTCCTTCCGAAGCAATCCCTTTGGGGCACAGTTGCTCATGTCCTTGGCGTGAGTTTGTCAGTGAAGATTGATGAGAGTGTTCTGGAGGACTTTTATTATTGATTGTATAATTAGGTGTCTGATGATTAGATTGATGGCTTTGGTTTTGGGTGGCATGTTGAAAGCGAATGTTTAAAACTGAAACAACTTCATACACAGCCCAGCAGTGAGTAGAACTTCCTTACAGATGGCTTTACTTTTGCTCTGGTCCTTGGTTTCTCCATTGTCATCTCTCGGAATATTGTCATGATTTTGCAAGGTTAGCTTTATAGTAAAGTCAGCATGGGTATATTTGGCACTACGTAGAAGATATTTTGTCATCTGTGTCTTGTCAACATGTTTAATCTTCATTCTTTCCCTAGATGTTATCATTATTTTCTTTGAATGCATGTCATTTTTATGTAGAGTTGTTCTGAAGGCTGGGCCTGTGCCGTTCTGCCTCTAGACTGTCAGTGCCCGTGGGCTCTGGTGTTCCTCCGCTTGGAGGCAAAGTAGTGATTAGACATGTGGGCTCTGGGGCCTGTGTACTTGAATTCCGGTCCCATTATTAACTATGAGACCATGACAAGTTATTCCACCTCTCTATACCTCAGTTTCCTCATCTGTAAAATGGATTTAATAATAGTACCGACCTCATTTAATTGTTGAGTGATTAAATGGGAAAATGGATATAAAGTGTCTGTCTCCTTAAATGGTAGCTATTGTTTCCTTTGTCAGTCTCTAAGGCAGTAACAGTCAGTTTGGGTTATGCATTATGCTCGATTCATTAGGAGTGCTTAGTAACCAAGGAAGACCACAGTTACCCTTTATGGGAACAGTATGTGGCGATGATGCTGAAGGTCTTCTCTACTCTCAGTCTTAAAGTTGTGACTTCTTTATCCTCATATATTCTCAGAATAATTTTGCTCTTTAATTACCAGTTTTAGGCAACCTATCTGATTAGGTCATGCCTTGGTGTGGTTTTCTTCATCTTTCTTATGCTTGGGGATCATGGAGCCTCTTGGATCTGTGAGTTCATGACTTTCATCAAGTTCAGGAAATTTCTGTCCGTTATACCTTTAAATATTGTTTTGCCATCTCCCATTTTGGGGACTCCCAGTACACGTTGGATTTCTTAGTATCGTCCACAGCTTACTGATGCTTTATTGATTTTTTGAGTCTTTTTTCTGTCCTTTCATTTAGCATAGTTTCTGTCGTGACGTTTTCCGATTCAGTCATCTCTTCTTCTGTAGCATTGTATGTGTGTTTACCTTTTCCAGCGGAAATTCGATTTGGGTCAGTATTTCCTCCTCTTTCTTAAATATAGTCACGATAACTTTTAATATCCTTTTCTATAATTCTATCATTTGTGTCATTTCTAGTTCAGTTTTATTGATTTTCTTTTCCTTTATCACAGCTTATATTTTCCTGCGTCTTTATATGTCTGTTAATTTTTTATTGATGCTGGGTATTTTTATATTTTTATAATTGTATTTTAGCTTTATTGCAGGACACAGTTAAGTTACTGGGAAACAGTCCGATACTTTTGAAGCTTCCTTTAAGCTTTGTTAGGTGACAGCAGAGCAACCTTGGGTCTTAGGCTAATTTTTTTCCTACTGATGAAGAAAGACCATTCAGAGAACTGTACCGAAGCCCCAGAATTGTGAATTTTCCACTCTGGCTAATGGGAATGCAGACTCTGTCTGGCCATGTGTCAGTTCCAGTCATTGTTCCCTTGGTTCCTTCTGCACGGTTCTTTTCCTAGCCCCTGGTGTTTCTTCATACACATGTGCTGATTGGTGTTCTGCTGAGGACCTGAGGGTGATCCTCCGCAAGTCTCTGGAGCTCTCTCTGTGTACAGCTTTCTCCTCTTTGGTACTCTGCTCTGTGAACTTCAGTTGTCTCAGCCTTTCCGGACTCCCAGCTCCGTGTCCTCAATTCATGGAGACCACTGGGCTCTACCTAGATTACCAATCCCCGCTCCGTGGCCCGGAAACTCCCTCCAGCCAGCAAGCGGGGATAATCGTGGGCTTGCTTCATGTGTTTCCCCTCTCTCCGGAGCACTGCCCTCTGCTGCTTGATGTCCAATGTCTGAAAGTGGTTGTTTTGTGTATTTTGTCTGTTTCTCAAGTTGTTTCAGGAGAGAAAGTAAGTCTGGTTCTAGAATAGTTTGAAGGCAAAGGAAACCATTATCTGTGATTGTCGTTTTATGTACAGCTAGCCCTTGATTCCTGTAGGTCAGATCTGCCTCCCCGCACTCCCCAACTCACATAAATGCCTAGACCTTCTGCCGAAGCCGTCTTTAGAATTACTGGAAGTCGCTGCCCGATGGGTTAGGCCATGGTATGAGCACTGACCATCCAACTCGACTGTGTTATGGTATCTTGTGAGTCCAAACGTTCTCCACATTTACACAATGATTTCAATAATTATAAAAAGCCTTTCAAAAACCTTTTATTGCCATAACTTATCACTGTACATACTTAAAATTGACTTCAGTGTATACTGTAAGCACAGCTAACATAACTGTTCCTTCTACCATTCCGTGTACCAGTGATCTCTGCAGTGCTGTCAGTAGAAAAAGATGTGCCCTTGTTCAAAAGCTTATTTGTGTTAGACTTTGCAGAATAGTTACTTTTGAAATTCTAAGGCATTCTGAGGTTTAGCAAATCAGAATGTTGACTATAAAAAGTGTTAATCTTCTCTTCCTGTTCTCATGCTTGCTGACTGAACACAGACATTGCATTCACAGAGATTGTAGAATAGAATCAGACCCCCAAATGTTGAAAACAACAAAAATCTTGCAGCACAGAGTGGAATGGAGATGGAGAAGGTATTCGGTGACTGAATGCAACAGGTGTGAAAAAGACTTGCGTTTCAGGTGACCGTGAATCTTTCTGACTTGGTAGACGACTGGACAGTTGTCACACCTAAAGTGATCTCAGTACACGCCAACAGAGACAGCGCACATGGGGTAGGCGGCTTTTCTGCGGCTTCTACCACGTATGGCCAGTTACTCATGAAGTCCCACATTTTTTTCTTCTTCCCCTTCTGGTCCCTCTTCCGTGCCTCTTACCTACCCTCTGTGAACAGGTCGGCACACCACAGTGTGCGAGCCACATCTGGTGTGCTGCCTGTCTTTGTACTGCCTATAAGCTAAGTGGTTTTTTTTTTACATTTTTAAATGGTTGAAAGAAATTTCAAAGAGTAAGATTTCATGACGTGAAGACTATATGAAACTAAAATTTCAAAGCCCATAAATAAAGTTTCGTTGTATTGTTTATGATCGCTTTTATGCTGTAAAAGTGGAGTTGAGTAGTTATAAGAGAGATTGTATGGCCCACGAAGCTTAAAGTGTTTATTGTCTGGCCTTTACAGAAAAAGCTGGCTGAGCGCTGCTCCACTTTACTGTTAGAGTGTTCATTTAGAAATGCAAAATCGATATACCAGCTTAAAGATCTTCAGTAGCTCCTTACTGCACATGGGAAAAAGTTGTAAACTCCTTTGTGTGATATCCAAGACTCTTTACAGCCTGGCACCAACCTGTCCTTTCTGGCCTCACCCCTCGCCACCAGTGTCCTCTCTTGTGCCCTGCCAAACTCCCAATGCTATTGTTAGTGGCAAAATGGCACCAGAATGTAACCAGACCTCGGTTCAGCCACCTTGGTACTTGAGTTTTGAAGAAAGAACTCAAAACCAAGATTCAAATTATAATAGAAACTATATTTAGAGAGTCACAGCAGTAGAAAAGGTGAGCCAGCTGGGCTGTGTGGGCCCAGGAAACAAGTCATAGAGGCAAAAGGACGGGCCCTTGGAGCTCAGGAGAGAGAGAGCCTGGGGGAAGAAGGGGTGGGAAGGTGAGGGAGTGCTCCAGGGAGAGAGCGAGCACTGGCTGGGTCCTCTGTCCCGAGGGTTTTTATCCCCTTTCTAAAGGCGGGGGTCTTAGGGGAGGTCCTGGGGGGGATCTCAAGGGAATATTCAGCAGCTTTCCAGGTGTGCTCTTTCAGAGTCCTGGTCTCTTATTGATTGGGTGGTGACAGGGCAGTGGTCATTAGTCGTAGCAGTGGGTCCTGATGTCGGTCAGGGCATCACTTCTCTGGTTTTGCTGCTTTTCTGGACCTGGAGTTGAAACAAAACTGAGGCCTACATGTTATTAGTTTGACCAAAACTCTGACTCTGGTCAGCAGACCTAAGGCTTTGGACCTAAAATTATCCGATGCAGTCAGAACCTCATTGTTCTGAGGGCTTAAGACTTAAGGGAGAAATTGTGCAAGAGTTTGGGTGGGAGTTGTGTGGGGCTGTTCTCTGCCCCTGGTTCCTTCTCCGAGGGGGTTTGCCACATGACCAGTGGCATGCCAGGGAAGGAGAGGCCAGGGGAGGGTCCAAACCAATGGCTAGTGATATGAAAGGTCAAGAGGTCTAAACTGCATGACCAGTGATGTGCTAGGGGAGGAAAGGGCACCCTGGGGATGGGGTCCCACCCTATAGCTGCCCGTTGCTAGGCACCTGAGGCTTTCTGCCCCAGTCACCTTCCATACATACCTGGCCTGTCGTTCCTACTTTGCTCCTGCCTCACTGCCTGCTACACCATTAACACTGAGATATCCGTCATTCTTTTAACAGCCAGTGCCATTCCAAGGTTTGTGATCTTTGCGAATACCACGTGTTCTGCCTATTCTTGTCCACGTTCTCTACGCCTACATTGCCATTCAGTCATCCAGACCTGCCTGTGATGTCACCTCCTCAGGGGGCGTTCTTCAGGCAGACACTCCCTCCTCTGTAATCTCATGGCATTTGGAGCATGCCTCTTCTGTTAACACTCATCACCTGATTCCGAAGTTGTAAAGACTGTGTCTTACCCTTCCGTGTCCCTCTGGTGTCCTGCACGGAGTCTTGTGCGTGACAGATGATAAATATTTTTCAGTTAGTAGGTTGGTGATGAAAGTTGTGAACACTGTTTTACTGTATATGTAATATATAACATGTTTAAGATCCCCGCCTATATAATTAGCTCTCTCTCTCTCTCTCTCTTTTAAAATACACAATGCCAGAAAATGTACCTTGTGATGGAGCTCTGTGAGGATGGAGAACTCAAAGAAATCCTGAGTAAGAAAGGGCACTTCTCAGAGAATGAGACGAGGTGGATCATTCAAAGCCTTGCATCAGCGATAGCGTATCTGCACAACAACGGTAAGAGGAGGGCCCTCCCGGCCACGACCCCGTGGATGCAGATACCACTTGTGTTCAAGGGCAACTGTAGGAAGGGGTCACAGTCACAGAAAGAGTGCCAGCCAGTAGGGAAGATTTTATTCAAACATTAACAAGTTTTTGCTTTTTTAAAAAAGACATTTTCCTTTAAAACTTACTTTAATTAGAAGCAAGGCAGGTGCACAATTACATTGTCCATGGATAAGGATGAAGTTCTGAACATTTCTATTCAACCATTTGAAAAGCAGCTATTATTATCAAATCAAAAGTAGACCAATCAATAAGTGAAATTTCTAAAAACATTTATATATGAGGTCTGTCCAGAAAGTATCCAACCAGGTAATATGAAAAATAGAGACATTTATGGAGGAAAATACAAGATATGAGAAACATTGTACATAGGACAGTGGTGCCTCAGTCCCCTTCAAAGTAGGCACCTTGGGACCTCACACATTCTTCCCAGTCTCCATCAGCTGCCCTGTCATATTTTCCTGAACCTCACCAACAGCCTGAAGTCTCATCCCCTTCAAAGGTGCTTTTAGTTTTTGGAAAAGCCAGAAGTTGCAGCGTGCCCAGTCTGGGCTGTAGGGGGCTGAGTCACCTGGGTGATTTGATGTTTCACAAAAAAACTGCATGAGATGTGATAAGTGGGCGCATTGTTGTGATGAAGCTGCCAATCACCAGTTGCCCATACCTGGGACCTTCTGAATCATCCAAATAGTTTTTGCAGAGGAATGTTCAAGCTTCATGCAAAATTTGTTGCAGATTCCTTGCTCTAGTTGCTCAGTCATTTTTGAATGCAACGGCCACATAGTACACGTGCTCACTGAACGGTGTCTGCTGCCCCCACTGACTAGTACAGTGAAGTCGTCATTGTTCACACATGTGCATTCCAGTCCACTCTCCTTGGCTGCCAGGTTACATCAGTGTCACTCAAAACCATTCTTGTTGTATTAACAATGGCTGGACTTTTTCTGGACAGACCTCATATTAATAATTTTAAAATTATATATTCTTGGAATACTTTTAAAAGATTTTTTTAATTTATTTTTAGAGAGAAGGGAAGGAGGGAGGAAGAAAGGGAGAGAAACATTGATGTGAGAGAGAAACATTGATCAGTTGCCTCTCGCCTAATCCTGGGACTGAAGCTGCAACCCAGACAAGTGCCCAACAGGGAGTCGAATCTGAAAACGTTTGCTTTGTGGGACAATGCCCCACCGAGTCACACCAATCAGGGCTTTCAGAATTTTTTTTTTAGTTTTTTAGAGCTATTTTAGGCGCAAAGCAAAATTCAACAGAAGTTACACAGATTTCTCATACAAATTTCCCCACTCTCTGAAAGTAGAATGTTCCTATGATACCTTTTATAAGCTGAAATGGCATAAAGCAAAAAGTCACCATTAATTCATATGGAAAAGTTTTTGAGTGTTCCCAGACCCAAAAATAACCTACCATATATCTAATACCAAGTACCACTAACATGCAGTAAGAACAGGAATGGCGTGGTAAATAAATACCAGGTTTTGTATAGCCGTCAGTCTGCTCAAGCAGTAGACTTTCCATTTTATCCATTACTGGATATTGGCTAAGAAGACACCATGGAGGGACTAGCAGAACCAATAGTAACTTCGGCAGCCTTCAAGGTTGTTTATCTCTGTGTGTAAATAATGCAAATGGCGGACACAAGCAAATTCAGTGCATGCATAATATCTTTATTTCAATCACTACCATCACAGTGCTTAATTACGTCTAGTTTTACAGTAAGCATGAGCTCTCTTAGGCTTTTCTGATACCTTAGGACACATCTTGCTAATGAATGCACAAAATAAATCGAGATAAAGCACAGATGTTCACAGACACAGTTCAAAACTATGGCAACTAGATGCTGAGATGCTGAGTGTAGTTCCCAGGAAAGGAGCTAGGTGGTGCCACTCACACTGTATGCTGCTCGGGCTATGGGTTGCCTTTATAAAGGCTCAAAACAAATGTTGAACTCTATTTTTGTTTTTTGCATTTTTTCATAAAAGCAAAAATCCTTTTGGGATATCTATTGGTTAGAGAAAACAGATACTAATGTAGGTTTTTTTTAAAGGTGAAGTAGTGTAAAGTGAACTTTTGAATAGTGGGGAATCCCTGTACCCCTGCCAGTACATGCACAGCCTCCCCCATTAACAACACCCCCCCCAACACGGTGGGACATTTTTATAATTGGTGAACCTACACTGATGCATCATTAGCACCCAAACTTCATACTTGACATTGGGATCACTCTGTACATTCTGTGGGTTTTGACCAATGTGTAATGACATGTATCCAGCATTGTAGTGCCATGCAGCATAGCTTCACTACTTTAAAATCCACATTTAAAAATTAGTCTATTATTCTAGTTGTTTTACTGTTCTTTGGAGTTCCCGTTGCTTTTCCTCATGCTCCCCACCGCCCCTTTTTTCAAGGTTAGTTGGCTTACCTGTGATTTTAGAAACGCTTCATTTTATAGAAGAGAAAGAACTTTGTTCTAGAGAGGTGAAGTGACATGGGTAGGTGTGGCAGAGTAGGTTCTGGAACCCAGGGGTTCCTTCAGCAGGTACTCCCTGAGTGTCTACTGCATTGAAGTTAGCCCTGGAATAACAAAGATTCAAAGACAAGGCCCCTTCCCCTCAAGAGATTCAGGCTGGTGGGGGACTATAGAAACAAATTACAGTTCAACATGACACTTTCTCTAGCAGAGAGACATAGGAAGTGGAGCATAGGTGTGTAAGAGCTTCATCCGAAGTGGAAAGGCAGAGGAGAATTCACAGAGGCGGCGGACGGGAGCGCAGGGACACTGATTCAGATGGAAAAGGGGCTTTCCAGGCAGAAGGCAACCTTCTCTGCAAGGGTGGGAAACCCAAAGCTTAATATTGTGCTAAAGTCAATTTTCCCACATTAAGGTACAAATTTACAATAATTCAAAACAAAAATCTTACCAGAATTTTTCATGGAATTTGATAAAATTATTCTCAAATGGGTTAGAATAGCAAAGAAACCAATGAAAAAGGAGAGTAACGGAGGCAGCAGGGACACTTGCCCTGCCGAGAAACAAAAGGTATGGTAAAAATATATTAATTAAAACTATGTGGTATTTATGTAAGAAGAGATAAGTGGAGCAATAGAAACAATAAAAATCCCCCAAATATAGGCCGGGCACTGTGTAAGGAAACTCTAAATGGTTAGGTATAATTGCCAGTCCAGGGCTCCTTCAACTACATTTTTCCAGCCATTGTACATATAACCTTTTAAGCCTGGAGAAATGATTGCTATGGATATGAAGCAAACCAGTTATTTGCAAAGGAAGTGCTTGGTACGTGATTATCTGCCTGTACATAGAAACCCCACCTGAGGTCCAACATATGCACCTGGAGATTTTGTGTCTCAAGGGTTTTTGTTTGTTTTTTATTTTAACTCATGAAGAGTAGTAAAGTGTATGCTGATGTTATAGAAAAATATACTGAAGTAAGTGTAGTCTGTATACATTTAGCCAAGTGGCAGTATGTTAAATGTTTATATCAGCAATAACACATGCAAAGAAGGAAAGAAGTGATTCTCTCTTTGAAGATCTACAGATACAGGAAACCTCACCGGGCTTGTAGCTACAGTTGTCTCCCTCTTCCTGGGAACCCCTGACCTTGGACAGGGTCCTCTTCCACACTCACCAGGCCACTTGGTGTGAGGAGCGGCAGCAGGTGGGGTGGCAGGGGAATGGGGAGAGATGAGGGAGTCAAAAAGACCTGGCTCCTTAAGGTTAGAAGTGTGGAGACAGGGATCCGAATAGAAGGGAGTGGAACAGAGCAGAATTATGCTCGGCCCGCCTCAAGTATTTCTGTGGTGGACATTAACTGATCAAATGTATTTCTTTGTTGTACTTGTGTCCCCTCTAATTATTTTTCCATTTTTCATTTCATTTCATTTGTTGTTTATTTTTTTGGTAGATATAGTACATAGAGATCTAAAACTGGAAAACATAATGGTTAAAAGCAGCTTTATTGATGCTAACAATGAAATGAACTTAAACATAAAGGTAAGATAGTAGAAATGGTGGTAAATATTCGCCTATAAACAGTTTGATAGCAAAGTAGCAAAGCACATCCTTTTTCAGATATGTTTTAGAAGCTTTGAGCAGCCAGAAAATAAGTGACTCGTGCTAAAACAATAAAAAATTCGCAAAAGAGGTTGTAACTGACAGGAATCATTTTGCAGCTTAAGTGGTGAAGTTGAATTTTTTTAAGTACATATTCATTTGGATAGTTCTAAATCATTAGTTAATAGCAAGCAAACAGATGCTCTGAATGCTAATTAATTTAAAAATTATGCCTTTGATACTAAATGCTAAGGTCTGTATTTCTCACTGAAAATTTTCCTGGGTATTAATATTTATATCCTAAGCAAAATTAATGTGCCAAGTATTTATTCTTGAAGATTTTATTCAAATTAAGTGTTCCTTAATTTCAAATAAATGATAGATACATTATTTATTACTTAGCATTTACTAGTGCCTGCTCTCAAAACATGAATGTGTTCATTTAGGAATAATATGTCTGTGGATAGCTCGCTCTGCTGCGGTTGGTAAATTCCCGTGACACAAGTCGGTTTAACAGCATGCTTGTTTCACCTGGGTAAACGCTCTTGAGTATTCCCATTGTAAACTCCGTGCAGGCAGGAGTCATGTCTGTCCCATTCACTGTTGGCACTTGGAGTAATGCCTGAAACATAGTATGTGCTCAATGAATATTCGGTGAATGAAGGACTAAATTCTCTCCAAAGAACTGAATTGGATCGTGAAACCTTTTGTTTATTTGATTTGATTTGATTTGAAAAACAGTATAGATTTTCTGTGGAGAAAGATAGTCTCCTGGTACTTCAAGTGGGAAAATTGTGAAAACTCCTGGGGAAGTGGATTGCTCTGTTTCCAAGGAGAACGATCCCACATGTCGACAGGAACTTTTTCTTACTCCATAAGAAACTTCGCATTCGGTGTCTGTGGATTGACAGCCTGTCTTTGGTTGTGGGATCAATAAATGTGCCTGCGTTTCTGCTCTCAGCCCAAGGCAGTTCCAGCTTGGGAGATAAGACCAAGGGCACACACTGAATATTTAATAGTCAAATGTTTAATGACCAGGCCTGAGAACTGAGCGGAGAGACTGCAGCCGCAGCAGCAGGGCTCCAGGGCGTCTGTAGTCGTCCTGCATTTTTCCTGTCACTTCTTGTCGTTTTTAATAGCGTAGTCATTGTTCTAATTAGGACACTCCAGAAGACAAAGGAAATAATAAAGAAAAGATAGTGTTTACCAGTGGTAGTGTTTTTAAAATAATTACAAAAAGGGGGGGTTTCTTCGAGTGCTGGAAAGGATAGTGGTTTGCACTTACAACAGTGCTTTAAACTGGGACACAGCTTGAGTGTCGAAAAGTAGGTAATAAACATAATAGGGCCAGAATGTATTTTACAGTGAAAGAACTTCTTAAAAATAACTTTTACTTGAAAAAAGAATAAAAGCCTTCTCACAAGATGCTACTTCCTATGTTGAACTGGTGAATTTAATTACAAGGAATGAACAATCAGCATCCTGGGTGTTTTCTCAAGATTCGAGAAGCCAAGCTTCTCTTTACCAAGTTTCTCTTCACTGTGAGGGGAAGGTGGGGAGGAGAAGCAGGGTCCTTGTTAGTAATAAAAGTAAAGCCCTTCCATCCTCCCAGATCCTTGAGTTAAATGCAATGATGAAATCCTGCCTTCAGAATGAGGGGACTCTGGGGCAGGAAGACCGGTGACTGAGTTTCTTCCTGCAGGTGACTGACTTTGGCTTGGCGGTGAAGAAGCATGGCGGGAGCGAAGCCATGCTGCAGACCACGTGTGGGACTCCCATGTATATGGGTAAGTTACCAGGCCTGGAATGATGCATCCAGTATTAAAATGTAGAGCAAGCGATGTGGACTAAAATGTGAGCAATTTGCTTTTGCCCTCAAGACTTCGTGGCCCCGAGCAAACTACTTTTTCTTTTAAGGTCAAATAATTTCAGTTGTCTTAGTGTTTTTCTCATAGTTTTTATCTTCAAAAATTGTAGTGTTTATTGTTTCTCTGGGCTCTTCTTAAAGTTGTTTATTTCTCTCAAGGAATCATACCCCAAGCTTAATTATTGTTTTTGTTAATTCATGCTAAAATCATGTCTTTTGCTTCTTTCATTTTTTATTCAATTTCATTGTCATCAAATGGTTTTTCATGAAGAATACTGATTAAATATATTTGTAAAAGAACAATTTCCTGTTTTTCTAAATGTGATTTTAGCAGCTTTGCTAAACTATAATTTAAATGCCATGAAAGATGCGCCACTCAGTGATTTCTCATACCCTCACAAAGTTGTGCAACCTCACCACAGCCCAGTGTAGAAAACTCCCACCCCCAAAAGTTGCCTCATGCCTGTTTATACTCAGTCTCATGCCCGTCCCAGTCCCAGGTAACCACTCATCTTCTTGTCTGTCTAGATTTGCCTTTTCTGAACATTCCCTGTAAATGGAGCTGTACAATATGTAGCCTTTTATGTCTGGTTTCTGTCCCTCGGCATCCCGTTTTGGAGGTGTATTGCTGTTGGAGGGTGTATCCACAGTCCCTTCCTTTATGTTGCCACACAGTGTTCCATCGCACGGATATGCCACACTTTGTCTATCCATTCGTTAGCTGATGGACGTGGGGATTATTTCCTGTTTGGGCTATTATGAATGATGCTGTTATGAATATTCATGTGCAAGTTTTTATATGGTCCTATGATTTTATTTTCTTTTTTAAAAGATTCTGTTTATTTTTTAGAGAGAGGGGAAAAAAGGGAGAAAGAGAGGGAGAGAAACATGTGAGAGAAACATAGATCGGTTGCCTCTTGCACGCTCCCAATGGGGGACCTGGCCTTCAACCCAGGCATGTGCCCTGACTGCGAATCAAACTGGCAGCCTTTCAGTCTGCAGGCCAGTGCTCAATCCAATGAGCCACACCAGCCAGGACAATATATATGGTTTTATTTTCTTTGCGTAGCTACCTAGGAGTGAAATTGCTGGCTCATATATTATTTATGTTTAAATGTTTAAGTAACTGCCAAATGATTTTCCAAAGTAGCTGTAACATTTAACCTTCCTACTAGCAGGGTGTGAGGGTTTCAGTTTCTTCACACGCTGGCTGACACTTGGTGTTGCCTTTTTAAACCACAGCCATTCTAGTGGGTATGAAGTAGTATCTCAGTGCGGTTTAACTTGCATTACCCTAATGACCAGTGATGTTGAGCATCTTTTCCTGTACTTAATAGTCATTTATGTATCTACTCTGATGACATGTCTGTTCAAATCTGTACCTATTGAGATAATCATGTATTTTGAATTTGTTAATAAAGTGATGACATCTATGGCTTTTTAAAATGTTGAACCATCGTCCTTGCACTTGGTTTAATACACTGCCGTACTCAGTTTGTCGCCACTTTGTTGACGAGCTGTGAGTGTGGTTTGCTTTCTTTTGTGCTGCCCTTGTCTTTTTTGATGTTAGTGTTATGCTGGCCTCATTTATTTTATTTGTTTATTTATTTATTTTCATAATTTTTATTGTATTTTTGCCATTACCATTTATCCCCCTATTCCACCTCCACCCACACCCTCCCCACCTGCACTCAACACACTGTTCTCCGTGACCGTGAGTCCTTGTTCTTTTTTGCTCCATTCCTTCACCCCCAGCCCTCTCCCACTCAGAGCTGTCAGCCTGCTCTCTCTCTCTGAGTCTGTCTCTATCTTGCTTGTTAGCTCAGCTTGTTCATGAGATTCCACATACAAGTGAAGTCATATGGTACTTGTTTTTCTCTGACTGGCTTATTTCACTTAGCATAATGTTCTCCAGGTCCATCCATGCTGTTGCAAAGGGTAAAAATTTTTTCTTTTTTTATGGCCGAGTAGTATTCCATTGTCTTTTTCGATGTTAGGGTTATTCTAGCCTCATTTAAAAAAATAAAACATTTTCACTCTTCATATGCTCATGAACCATTTAAGAAGTAGAAATTATTTATTCATTAGTTTGATGAAATTTCCCCTTAAAATATTTTGGTCCTGGTACTCTTTGGGGAATACAGTTTCTATTGTATTTTCAATTTATTCTAGGTTATTCACATTTTTCACATGTTTTTGAGTCATTTTTGTAATTTTTTAGAAAATTGTTTATTACATTGAGATTTTACATTTTATTGACATAAATATGCAAATATATTCACTTATAATTTTCACATTCCCCTGTGTATTTGTGGCTATATTCTCCTCCTGATCCCTAACATTTTTTAAGAAGGCAGTTTGGCGTTGCGTCGGTGATACGGCCTCTGACACTGCCTGGCTGACTCGGGATTTCAGCTCAGTCCTCCAGTCTGTTAGCCCCAGGCAAACAGCTGCTTTTGTCACAGTTTCTACATCACAGAACAGGGATTATGTCACTCATTTATCAAAATATCTTTGAGGGTCTTTGTGTCAGACACTGGGCCAGATATTGGTACTAAAATAGTGAACAAAATGTCATGTTGGCAGAAATATTAAACAAGATGAAGAAGTAAAATATCTGGTATATTAGAGGGAAGTGCTAAGGGAGAAAAATACAAAGGGAAGGAGAGAGGATGTATTTAGGATGGTAATAATACTATCTTCCCAGGTTGGTGTGAGAATTAAATGCAAAAATGTATGTACAGTGATGAGCACAGTGCCTGGTTCTTGGTGCTCAACATGAGCTCTTTTAATATATTAATCCTTTTTTTTCTTGATCAGATTTGTTAATGGTTAGGCCAGTTTATTGGGATTTCAAAGAACTGGCTCAACTCTAATGTTATTTAGTTTGCTTTTTCATTAATTTCTGCTTTAATCTTTCTGAATTCCTTTTTCTACTTTCTTTTGGTTTATTTTTTAACTTTCTAGGCTAAATGTTTATTTTCAGTCTTCTCATTTTCTAATAAATACATTTGAGGTTATATATTTTCCTCCGAGTAATTCTTTTATCACTTATTTTGCTTTATGCAGTGTCCAAATTATATAGAGTATTTCTTAATAGTCTAGGACTTTGGTTTTAGTCTTCCTCTTTAGTTCCAGATTTATTTAGAAGTGCTTTCAGAATTTCGTAGGTGGTTATGATGTATTTGCCGTTCCTGCGAATGTGTGTTAGTGATCCTTGCCTTTGGTTTTTCAGTCTGGTTTTCTTCATTTTAGTAGGCAATTGCGACTTAAAGCATTACCAACTTTTAGGAATTTTCTTTATGATTGAACACATGATTTGTTTCCATAAACATTACATTGGGTATTTAGAAGTTTATGTATATTTCTGGTTTGTTGAGCGTAAAAATTTCCATGGTTGTGTTTATAAAATCAAATGTGATACCTTCGTGATTTAAACTTTCCATATTGTTAATTTAATTTTTCTTGCTGCTGCTTTTGATTTCTAAGAGAGAACATTTTTTAAAGTTCTCTCATCAAGATAGGGCTTTGAGAAATTTGTTTTGTATTTTTAGTAGATTTATTTTAAAAATCTACTGAAATATAATTTACGTACAATAAAATGTACAAATATTAAGTGTAAAATTCTACAAGTTTTGAGAAATGCATATACTTGTATAATCACCACGCCAGTGGGGATACAGAACACCTCTGCCACTCCAGACAGTCTCTGTGTGTGCCTCTCAGTCAGTCCCCCATGCAGACCCCAGCAGCCGTGAGTGATTTCTGTCACCAAAGCTCAGTGGTGTTTGTCTGGAGCTTTGTACACATTGAATCATGCAGTACGTATTCTTTTGTCTGTTTCCTTCCATTCCACGTCATGATTTTAGACATATTAGTAGTTCGTTCTTTCTTCCTTTCTTTCCCTTCCTTCCTGCCTTCCGAGGATTATACTGAGTTCATTGATTTTTGTTTTGGGGGGGGTTTTTTGGCCTACTTGATGCATAAGGTTTCAAAATTGTTTTCTTGTTACTTGGGAAAAGGCTACTTTAGATTCTGTTCATATCCTCCTGTTGGCAAAAGACATCTGGTCTGTAGTTATGTGGGGAAAATATAGCCAAGCATCCTGAGTTTTATGCCTGCTTATTAGTTGTCTACACTGATAACAAGTAAGAGAACAAGAGAGAAGACAGATGGTTTGTAGAGCTTTGCTGACTTTCTAAATGGCTCCTTGGCACGGTTATCCCCGGCCTGTGCCTCTCTCTCAGAGCTGGGATGACAGCACAGTAGAATTGCCCCTAGTAATTAAGGTGACTCTCAAAGAGTGAGGGACGGAAACTGGGCCCCTGCGGTGTGTTCGTGTCCCACCTCTATGCTGATTCTTCATGGAACATGAACCCAGAGTCATAGACATGCGGCCGTAGAGCAACTCGAACTTTAATGATTCCCTATTTAAAGAGTAAGTAGAGTTAAAGAAAACAAGTAGCTGCTTAAATGGAAATATTGATCAGTTAATTTTCAATGATTTGGAGATGAATTATTTAGTTTGTAAATTATCTATAGTAGCATCTTTATTCATTCTCTCTTTCATTTACTTTTTAACTTTTTTGTTGCTTTTTACCTCCTTTAACAATACGAAGAGGAAATGAAATTCCACTTGCTTTTAGTTGTTATAAAAGGTTGTGTGTGTGCGCGCGCGCGTGTGTGTAGGTGAGGGAGATTGAAACTATTTTCTAAAATAAAATCACTTTTGCCCTGACCCATGTGGCTCAGTTGGTTGAAGCATCGTCCAGCAAAGTGAAAGGTGGGCAGTTCAGCTCCTCATCAGGGCACATGCCTGGGTTGTGGGTTCGGTCCTTGGTCGGGGAGTGGACGAGAGGCAACCAATTGATGTTTGTCTCTCACATGGATGTTTCCCTCCCTTTTTCTCCCTCCCTTCGCCTCTCTCTAAAGGTAAATAAATAAAATCTTAAAAAAGTAAACACTTGCGTAACTTTAGGCGAATCACTTAACGTGTCTGAACCGCAGTCTCCTCACTGGCACAGTGAGTCAGATGCCTACATACCCGTCTCACACGGCCCTCGACATCACCTTCACAAGCACTGTAGTCTGTACAAAAGTGTTTGTCCTGCTAGAGTTCTAATGAAATCTATGCACGTGTTTCATTTTTATATTTGCAGCTGTTCTTTTCTTCCTCTTTCCTTAAAGATATTTGATTCCTTGCTATATAGACTTATTTCTGAAATATATGTGACTTTCTTAAAAGCCAGCATTATAACAAATCTAATCATTAAAAAATGTGCTACTATAAAGTTAAAAAGAAAAAAAAGTTCTACTTTGGAAAGATTGTTTAAAGGAGCCCTGTTGTGAACACATTGTAAAGTAGGAAGCACGGAGTGGGAGAGGCGGGAGAACTGTGCCTGTTGGCTGTTTGATCCAGTTACGTTGCAGGAGCTCGCTCTTCGCGTCAGTTTCCTCATTTAGGAAAATAATTCATATTCTGTCAGAGGAGTGTTATGATGTTATTATCTCACTAAAGTAATTTGTAACCATTTATCTTAGTTTTTCAGTGAATCCAGATTTCCACATATTGCGCTTGCTTTAAATTACAACCACTTAAGGCATGTATTTAATTCTATTTCTGGAAAAGAACTGAGGTATTGTTGTCTTCTACTATAACTACACAATCTTTGCAAAATCATTTCTTAACAATTCCAAAGGATGAAGAGTAGTCGCGCATTCGGCTACACGGTCTGGGCCGCCGTTCCTTTGGAAGCTAAATGACAGGAGCGAGGCTGCAGTGACATCAGTTGTTACGCCTGCACATTATTCATTTGGCACCTGCGTGGGTTCTCGTTTTCCCTGGGGGGGGAATACATTGCAGCACATCAGCACATTTTTCATGCTTTGTGTTTAAGCATTTAAAAGTCATTTATTGTATTATTAATACTATTATATTTCTGCTTGTTTGGCAGCCCCTGAAGTCATCAATGCCCATGACTATAGCCAGCAGTGTGACATTTGGAGCATAGGTGTCATAATGTACATTTTGTAAGTAGTTCGCTAAATGTGCAGTTGAAAAATGAATGTTTTCTAACAGAATCATGTAGATTTTCAGTTAAAAGTAAACAATATAGTTTTTAAAACGTGACTGAAAAAACGATTGGGAGGTCAGTCTAAAAGCTCTCTTATTAGTTGTCAGGTACTTACATTAGGTATTTTTTAATACCATAAATTCGTAACTTTCAGTTTTGCTTTGTGTTGATCTGCTACAATGCACTGTGTGATGTGAACATAGTGAAAAACTTGCCCTAAGACTTCCCTGATCCTTTGGTACAAACCGAGCTTCTTTGTATTTTGTCAAGAGATTACTAAGAGCCCATCAGGTAGAGGGCTGTCCTGGGAACTGGCACCTGAGCTGCCCCGTGCACAGACAGGTGTGACGAGTGGGCACTAGCCAGGCGGAGGTTCAGCCCAGGGTCCCTGTATCGCATGCCTCTGGGTCTTTGCTCATGCAGTTCCTTCTGCCTAGAATGTTCTTTCTTCTCTGCTAACCTCTCTCCTGGAAGCACCCAGGTCGGATATTAACACCTTGTATTTTGCAAATTCCTACTCTGCCGCAGCAGAGCTACTATGTTCATTACATACACTTTCCCGGAGGATTTAAAGCAGCCTACAGAAATGCATGCAAAACAGTAACACTGAAAAGCAAAGCAAAGTAATAAAATAAGAATATTTAACCAGGGAGGTTTGCATGTGTCTAAATTTGATAGAATTAATTGTTCACTTCTCCATGTTCTCATAGCACTTTTAAAAACTGGATTATAATGCTGTAATACAACTATTGTATTTTGTGTATTATATCTATTTTCCTTGCTCTAAATTCCATGGGGGACAGACATCTTACTCATCTTTGCATCCCTGGCATCTGGTACAATAGTAGGAATGTAGTCAGTGCGCAATATCTGTTTGTTAATTGAATTAAAGTGAATTTTGTTAGAGGTGTTCTGAAAAGTTAGGGACCATTGTTCTGCCTCTTGATGAATGTGAACATTTTTATGTTGATGCAACATTTGTTTCACGGCCATACTGAAGATTTCACTGTGTACTTTCTCTTCTAGATCATTTCTAAATACTGACATCACAGTAGTTGCATTTTTGTAGTTTTGTGGGGTGGAATACACAGGCAGTGGAAATCGGATGGTGGGATTATAGCTGTAACCCAGGTAGTCAGCATGCATTACCTGCTTAGATTACATAAAGTATAAATGTAGTGACAGTTTTGGTCATTGTTTTGTGTTAATTAGAATCATTGTAAAAATTCCGAGCGTTAGTCTTTAATTAAATATATAACCATTTTAACTTAGTGTTTTATACTCTTAAGTCTTTCTAGACAGCACATATCAAATGTATGTGCCATCTAATATTACATAATTCACGTGTTTGCTGCCTTCTTAGTTTTGAATTTGATGTTAAGGAAAGTGCTAGTGTATTAATATGTTAAATTTTTTTCTCTTTCTTGAAGATTCCATTCTAATTTTTCCGTTTCAGAGCATCGCTGCATGTCATCAGAAATAACACCTTTTTTCCTTTACAGTAGACTCTTACTTAGCTAATCAGTGCCTATTCATTAATCTGCCTAAGCCCAGTGATCTCAGGTAATTTCCTTCTCCGAGGGTGCAAACATATTACCTCCTCCACGGAGGTTATGTTCTTGTTTATCAGTTACTTCTGATTTATCTCTACTTAATTGGACAATGATAACGTACTTTCTCAAGGTGAAATTAACATAAATACTCTTTATGGGTATATCCTCTGCTACTTTGATTCCTGTGAATGCAGCAGAAAATAATAGGAAAGCATTAAGAGGCATTTTTCATGACTTGGATTTACTTTTCTGGATGTGCAGAAAATTGCTGTCATAAAATTTCACATGCTGCTGATTGACCAGCCATTAGATACATTCTTGTGTAAGTAAAATTGCAAAGGACAGGAAAAAAGTGGAATTTTAAAAACGTAGCCCTTAAGCTATAGTTGCATGCTAGTCAGGCTGTGCAGGAGCAGCGAAGGAATTGGTAAATGTGCGTGTGCATGTCGCTGGTTATTAACAGACTCAATGAGCTGGGCTTTTGCTGGCCCATACTTGTTACAATAGATAGTCATTGTCCATAAGACAGCTTTTCTGGCTTTTTAAAAGTTGCATTTTAAAAGTAAATAGCAGTGGGGTAAGTGAGATCAGAGAAAGGAGGGTCAGAATGAGCTGGAGAAGTTGAAAAGTATTAAAATAAGAGTTTGGGGAGCAATTTGGTAAATATCCATCTTGTACCAAGGAAGGGCCTGTTGGTAAATAAAAAGCTACATTGTCCAGCCTCGTTTGATAAACTACTAGGACGAAAACACTTTTTTTTCCCTAGGAAAATCATCATCATCATTTTCATTCAAAATATTTATTAAATTTAGACTTATTCAAAAATGTTTGTGGGAAAGATTTTTAAAGAACTTAAAGATATAGCTAAAAGTCAGTAAAAATGTAACTGTTAGGAGACTTAGAGATCATTATACTTCAGTTCATATTAGACCGGAATTTGGGAAGAATGATGGAATTGCGCCATTTTATTCTTTCAGCAATCAGATGGGGAAATGCAGTCTTGAGAGTCGAAGAGTAGGCAGGCGGAGTTGCTCTGTGAGGAGTCCAGGTCCGACTTCTGTCTGGCTGTCAGGGGGAACGTCTGGGGCTCACGTTCGGGGTTGCTCCCAGAAGGCTGGGTTGGCAGTAACGACGATGGCTGGCACTTGCTGACAATGGGCTACAAGGAACTGAATTCGACTTTACGCATGTTTTTGTGGTTTGGGCCTGGATTATCTGCTGAGGCTTGGGCTTGCCATGCTCTTCGTTAAGCATAGCACAGTTTTTCCTTTTCAGAGATCCTGCCGACTGTATTCTGGAATGTGTAAGCAAGCTCGGGTTCCTGCACCCGGCTCATGGCTGTGCTGATGTCAGTCATTCTGTCTGCTCAGCTTTCGCCCTTTCAGACCGAAGCGTCACATCTTCCCACCTGATTTTTCTCACCCAGACCTTCTTCATTTTGTATACTGTTTTTGAAGCGTTGTGATCATTTTAATGGATTTTTTTTAGCTTTGACTCAGAGCCTATAGATGTTTCCAGAGTTATTCTTGGTTTAGTCTTAGTAACATTTGTACAGTATTTTACCCTGGATAAAACTCTTACATGGTCATTTAGACTCTGGTACCTCAGTATATTTTCCCAGAAGTTCAGTTCAGTTTATGTGCCTTTGGCATTACATTACCCCTGCTCACAGTAAGTGTATCTCCTCTACTACCTGCAACTGTTACTGTGTGCACACCTTCCTGTATTTTAACCATGGTTAAGCTTCGTGTTTCTCCACCTGGAACAGCTTTGGGTCGTTTGCAGATCTGGAGGTTTCAGTGACAGGGGTGTCCAACCTTTTGGCCTCTCTGGGCCACACTGGAAGAAGAGTTGTCTTGGGCCACACATTAAATACACAAACACCAATGAAAGCTGATGAGCACAAAAAAGGTTTTAAGTAAATTTACGATTTTGCGTTGGGCTGCAGTCATAGCCGTCCTGGGCTGCAAGCGGCCTGCTGGGTGCGGGTTGGACACCCCTGGGCCGAGTATAAGAGCCTAGCACTGATCTTGCAAAACCCCTTCGCTTCTGTTTCTACACGCAGGAGGTACCCACCGCCTCCTGTGTGGGTTACATGCCATTGAGTTGACTCCGAATCTTGGAAGCTCTATGAATGAGTGATGTCCGTGATGCTCTGTCCTCACCAGCCCTGCTCAGCTCCTGTAGAGTCATGCATATGGCTTCTTCTTAAAAAAAATTATTGTATTTTTTTCCATTACCATGTAGTCCCCTTATACTCCCTCCCCCCGAAATCCCCATACTGATGTCCATGTGTCCTTTTTCCTTATTGCTCAGTCCCTACACCCCCTAACCTGCCCCACCCCTGCCCTTAGCTGTCATCCTGCTCTCCATCTATGAGTCTGTCTTCTCCAAAGAACCCTGCCTTCTCATGATGCGCTCCTAGTAGGACAGCTTCGGTGTTGTCATTTTGCCTTCAGCAATGTGTCAGGCATAATTTGCTCAAGGGCCCATTTGCTCCCCTTTCTGGCCATCTGGGATATCCATAGAGGTCTTGTCCAACATATTTTCTCAAATGAATCATTTTTTTCCCATCAGCCTTCTCCACTGTCCAACTTTCGCGTCCGTGCACAGTAACTGGGAATATGAAGGCATGGATGAGCTTAGCCGTGGCCTCTAGTGACACATCTTTGCTCCTGATGGCCTTCCCAATTCTTACATTTCTGCCCTTTCAAGTCTCAGTCTTCTCTCTCTCTTTGTTTTAGAGATTTTATTTATTTATTCTTAGAGAGAGGGCAAGGGAGGGAGAAAGAGAGGGAGAGAAGCATCAGTTGGTTGCCTATCACACTCCCCCAACCAGGGGGCTGGTCCATAACCCAGGCATGTGCCCTGACTGGGAATCGAACCTGTGACCTACAGTTTGTAGGATGACGACCAACCCACTGATTCACACCAGTCAGGGCTCAAGTCTCATCTCAGTCTTTTCTTGATTTCTTGGCTGCAGTCCCCGTTTTTATCTTTTATTTATTTAATTTTTAATTGTTATTGAATTTATTGGGGCGACATTGGTTGATAAAATTATATAGGTTTCAACTACAGTCTCCATTTGAATTGATGACTGAACCAAGAGAAGCAAAACCTTAACAGTTTCGATGTCTTCATGTCTATCCTTCTTCCTGTCCTTTATGTAAATACGAAGCACCACTACTTCCAAGTCCTGTGGAAACTTAATTTTTAATAGGCTTATTTGAATTTTTAAAAAAACCTAAAGAAAATGATTGTCTTTGTTGTAGATTATGTGGAGAACCGCCCTTTTTGGCAAGCTCAGAAGAGAAGCTTTTTGAGTTAATAAGAAGGGGAGAACTACATTTCGATGGTCCGGTCTGGGATTCCATAAGTGATTGTGGTAATATGGATTTGTTATTTACTAAAGCAAATGTGCACAATGTGAGCAAGTTTGCTCGTAATTCAGATACTTGAAGTCTCTGTTTACTCATTGAATTTACTTGTAGAAATAACACTATTTACTTGTGGAAATAGTGATTATCTTCACCGTGATTTTTATAGTCAAAACTTCCAACCAAAACAGAAAATACATAGTAAAAATGGAAGAGGAAATGTGCTGATTATCTAGTTAATTTTTATTATAGAACATAAATCAGCTAATCCAGGCAATAAAATCTCACTGTAGGCCTTAAACTTTATTCTAAGCCATTTATACTGATGATATTTGTTTTATAATAGTTATCTTTCCTTCATGTCATACAGACCTAATTCTAAATAAATTGGAAATTAAATGTTACTAATTGCAGTTAAGAAATGAGATATTCAGGATATTCCTTTATTTGCAGCCAAAAGTGTTTTGAAACAACTTATGAAAGTGGATCCTGCTCACAGAATCACAGCTAAGGAGCTACTGGATAACCAGTGGCTAACAGTAAGTTACTGCATTGCAATACTTCTTTTTTTTTTTCTTGTCAACATTCTGCCATTGCTTATTTCTTTTCATTTGGCCTCGTAGCTTATATAGTTTTTATTAAAAAATAGTCCATTTCTCTCATCTTCTGACAAGTTAAAAAAATTACTGAATCTTGACACATTTCTGAAATGGGTATCTGCAAACTTAGCATATCGAACAGGGAGCTCTTGAGTCACCACCTTGTATAAACATATTAGGTAATGCTCAGCGTAAGATGCTTGTGTGCCGTCCACATAGAGATATCAAATAGGTCTGGAGCCGGAAAAGCCTGTGTTTGGGAATCGGGAGTAGGTAGATGCCATAAAAAGCTATTAGGCTGAAGAGATAAATTAGGAAGAAAATACAGATAGAAAGGAAAAGAGACCTCAGCACCCTGCTTTTAGATACTACATTTAGTAGAGGAGAAGCTAGCAATTGAGGCTGGGAAAGAGTATCTGACGAGGGGGGAAGAAAATTGCAAGAGTGGTGCCGGGAAGTTAAGTGAGAAAAATGTTTGAGAAAGTGAGAACAGTCAGCTCCCAGGTAAATGCTGCTGAGAGGTCAAGATCAGAATGAGACGTTTCCATTAGACCAGCCAACAGAGCGGTGGGTGGTGACCTGAAGGCCCAGGTAAGTTTAGATTCCATACATTTATAGTGATATCACTCTTCTTTGAAATTTTCTAATTTTCCTTTGGCAATTTCTAATCACCTCTTTGAGTAATATTTTTTTCTCCAAGGCTAAAAAAAATTAGTCTTCGCACAAAAATGGGTCCTTTCTGCCCTCTTTTATGAATATGTTGATCTCTCAGATCATTCTGTGCCATCAGTATTTCTGCCCGAAGTACCTGTGCAAATGAGCTAGCAGCTAGACAGGTCGTTGCAGGACTGCACTGAGTAGATTTGTACAGCAAGATCAAAAATCGGAAAACAGATGGTATGCCTTAGAAATCTCTCTCTTTTCAGCATCACACAACATTTGGGTTTGGCCATGTAATTATTTGTGTTCTAATTAGTACAGCTTTATTTCTGGCTTTGGTCATTTTTCCAGAAGTCTCCATCTTTGAGCCTCCATAACATTTGTTTCTATGTAGTCTTTGCCAAGTGGATGGAGACGTGACAGATAGCGTGTACTATATCAGACTCTCCTAAGGAGTTCAGTGTATGAAGTTTAGAATACCAGCATTTTATAAACTTCTAAAAGGCAACACTCTTTTCTTCTTAACCACTTGAAGTCTTACTTCATATCCTCTGTTTGAAATAACCTAAAGGGAACATGTTAGTTCTCTCAGTGCCTTGCTGCTTTATAACCAGAGCTTATCTTTTGCAATATCTAACACACAGTAACATTTTTTTTCAAAGAGCTTTATCGGATAAAAAGTTTCTAGGGTTTAACCTATGTATTGTCCATTTTGAAATATGGTACATATCTGAAGAGTATTCTATGTACATTTAAGCGAATGGAACTTAAAATAAACACGTATTGTCATTCCAATTTTAAAAGTCCAAAGATCAGATGTAAGGAAAAATAACCGAGAAACGACTTTCCTACAAGGAAGAGTTTGATGGTGACTCACATTGCCAGGAGTGCCCCGATACCCCCCTGTGTCCGCTTCTTCCCTGTTTCCTCTTCACTCTCAATGGCAGTTCAGGAGTTTATTCCCTTTTATTAGATGAATACAGTTGCCTCTTGGTGTTCCTTCAAGTCCCCTGGTGACAACCGGCACCAAGAATTTGCATTTTAAACAAGTTTCCCAGTTATTTTTAATGCCTGCTTATATTTAAGAACCCTGCTATAAATTAAGGAAACATTTTTCTTCTGTGGCTTGTCAAGAACGTTTCCAGATTTTTAGCTCTATTGGCATTCTTCAGGCATTCAGTAATTTTTTTTGGTGCCCACCACATGCCAGGACCTTTGCTAGGTGATGAAATGTAGCTGTAGACATGTAGGACATGGTCTCTGACAGAAGGAGCCCACAGTCTAGTAAGGGAGGTATGCTATGTATAAGACACAATGCAAGGGAGAAAGTGATAAATGACCTAAGAAATTGCCAAACGACCAGAGGTGCAGAGGCAAGCAAGTGTGAAAATAGGAAGTTCAATTTGACTGGCAGATTAAGATGCTTGAAGGAAAGAAGTGGGAAATAAGACTTTTAGAAAAGGAAAGAAAATTGTGTGGGGGACTTGCATCTCAGGCTAGATAGAATTTTAACTTCCTTTCATAAGTAGTGGAGACCAATTATAGGCTCTTTGAAATGAAGGAAATTATTGTTATAGTGTATAAGCCTTGCACGGTGGCTCATTTTAAATGGGACAAGTGCCATTTAAATGTCTATATTGATTTTAACAAGTATCTTTTTACTTAAACCACTGGACACTATCGGGGTACAAAGAAGAATAAAACGCAGTCTCTCCCGGGGAGTCATTCACTACAGATCATGGTGTACTTTGCTTTATACTCACACTTTGCAAAGGTGCATGTACTCAGGGCGTCTAGGGTCTAATTTCCAGAACAGTGTGTCCTAATGTGTGAACAAGGCCCTTGTTCATTAATCCAAGAATTGCTATCCATGGTTTGGTCATTAGCTTTTGACCTTTAGCCTTAACATATATTCTCTACATAAGCAAATGGAAATTTTCTGATACCTAATTGATGGGTAGTTTTTTTCCTACTGTATATTTTCATTCTAAATATGTTTCTACTCAACCTTTATTTTACTATATTTAGTTATTCTTAAACTCCGAATTATGTATATGAATATGCTGTTGAGGCCCTCTTAAAAGGCTTTTATAAAAATTATGTTAAGAAAAAACGCATGAACCAGAAACCTTGGGGATTTTCTCAACACTCAGTGATTACTATGTACTTAATAAGTCAACAAATCTTTACTGAGTAGCTGTTGTGTGCTGGTGCAGTCCTGGCCCACAGATCTCCCACAGCCCAGCAGAGGGTTTAAAACAGAAACGCTGGAGAACGAGTATATCATGTGTGTGTATAAATATATAAGTATGGACTCTGTGAGTTAAACATAGCATGTAATAAAATGGATTCTGTAAAATATGTAAATGTATACTCAGTATAAAAATATATTTTGCAGAGAGTATATAGTAGTAGTACTATTAGGTTTTCAAGGAGAGAGCTATTATTTCCTTTAGGGGACTGAAAAACTACTCAACGTGAAGGTAATATGTGACCTCGCTCTGAAAGAAAGGGAAAAAGTAGGAGTTAATGTTGGAGTCAGGCTGAGAAAGAGGGGGGTTCTGGATAGAAAGAACTTGACAAAGATTTAAAGACGGGAAAAGAAGTATATTCAGAGACTGTGAAGCGTATTAGCAGTTCTTTTCCTCTGGCACGCTGGAAGACCTGTAGGGAAGTGGTGGGGAACTACGCTGTAAAGACAGGTGGGGCTGTCTTGCTGCCGCCCTTGGCTTCCACAGAGAGGACTTTATATCTGACTTGTTTGGACAAGGGGTTCCTCCTGAAAGGCAGTGAAGGACCATGGTCACAGCTAAATTCATGTGAATTTTCTTCTTTGTCCACCTGCATCCAAAAGTTCCTTTGTTCTTCCCCCAAGTGTCTGCCGTCCCACCCACCAGCAGCGTGCCAGAGTTCCAGGTCTGTTCTGCACCTTCTCATTGCGGTTTTAATCTGCATGTCATGAATTACAAATGAAATTGGTCACCCTTACTTATGCTCATTGGCCTTTTGGATGTCTTCTCCTGCAAAATGCCTGTTCAAGTCTTTTCCGCAGTTTTCTATAGGTTTTGTATCTTTTACTTACTGATTTGTAGAGGTTTGTTACATTTTCTTGATATGGGCCTTCTGTCACACACGCAACCGCATGAACAAGTGCGTGTACATCAACAAGCGCTGGCAGATACCGACTGACTGAGGAAAAACAACACGGAAAGGATCACCGTGGGTCCTCACCCAAGCAGATGACTTTGAGAAGAACGGATCGCTGGAAGTTCGGGGTCTTGAAATTGATCCCTGCAAACCGTCCTTCCCACCCGTCCTTGGGAAGTCTTTATGTATAGCCAGATGTACGCATACACCAATTTGAAGAATGTCAGTTTGGAATATATTGAGTTCACTTTTATTTTTCCAGCTTCATTGAGATATAATTGACATATAACATTGTAAAATTTAAGATGTACAACATAATGATATATGTATTAATTAGTAAATGATACCACAATAAGTTTAGTTAATATATCTATCATATCACAGTTACGATTTTTAAGATACACTCTCTTAGCAACTTTCAAATATGCGATTTACAATATAGTATTGAAGGCTCACAGCATCTCTAGCTAGAAGTTCTTAGCAGGCGATTGGAAATGAGCTTCTAGAATAATGGTGTATTACTAAATCTCTCAGGCTGTTTCCTCCTGAAGAATAGGAATATCAACACCAACCTGTGTACTCACATAGTTGCTGTACTTGTAGGGGAAAAAATCACTGGCTTTGTCAGAAAAAAATTAAAGTAGCATACAATTGCTTACTTTAGTGGTTGCTACTACCTTGATGTGCTGTTGCCTTGGACTCGTTGAGACCCATTAGGATAGGTTGGGTGATTTTATTGGATGCTATCAGTTCTTTGTGGGTATCTGCAACTTACATTATTTCTCTCCTACTGTAATTTACATTAATTATTGGTCATATAAAAGTAATAGTTGAGACTAACCATGGCAAATGATTTAAATGATAAACAAAACAGAAAAAAATAACTTTCTCCTTCCATTAACCTCATTCCCTCTTACTAAAGATAACCATTCTTAAGTCTCTTATGTGTTCTTTCAGAAACATTCTATACATCTTTGTGTATATATTTTGCACAAATGGGTTCATATTATGCAAACTATTATTTTTTATCTAATATATCTTGATAGGATTTCCTTATTTTAAAAAAAGAGCATTGTATTCCAAACTATGGATACAATATTATTTTGTGAGTAATCCCCAGTGAGTATGGATCATTTAAATTGTTTCATATCTTTCCTATTACAAACAGTGGTGCGATAAATGTTCTTGTAAATACATGTTTGCACACTGTGTCAGCATAGCTATCGGGTAAATTCTGAGCAGTGGAGTTGCTGGCCAGAGAGAATGTGCATTACACCGAGGCTGCTGCCGACTCACCCTTCTGTAGGAAGCGAGTGAATGAGAGAGCCTGTTTCCCCACCCCTCTCCAGAATAGGCTGTTACCAAACTCAGATGCATGTCCGTCGGTCAGGTGGAAACTGACATCTCATTGTTTGGATTTGGATTTGGTGGGGTTTTTTACATAAATTGACTATTCTATTTTTCTACTGAAAAGACTACCCCTAGCAACACTACAAAATGAAGAGTTCTAGCTATTTACAAAAAGTAGAAAATGATGACTGTGGGCTAGAGATCCTGCGTGTTTCCTTTTAGTTTTGCCAGTTTTATGTTTTGTACCACCTCACCGTAGCTCACACATGTCATTCACTTAAAAAAAAAATACCTGTCTGCAAAACACTGGCAGATTTTGTTAGATGGGGACATGTCTGGGTCTCCATTTGTGGAGCCTGTCCACTCAGGTATTAAATCCAAATCTTAGTATTTGACCAGTGCTTCTCCATGAATGTCTATTTCTCCAGTTTTAAAAATAAAATATTCTCAACTTTCTGTTAAACAAGTGGAATGTTTTTTCCTTTTCTTTTTATTATTATTCAGTTACAGTGGTCCCCATTTTTCCCCATTACTTTCCCGGCCCTGCACCTTCCACATTCAGTCCCAGCCCCGCTGTGGTCTTTGTCCATGGGTCCTTTATACAGGTTCCTTGACTTGACCTTTCCCCTTTCTCCCCATTATATATTAACCAGGAGGTGGGTTTTGTACTTGTGATAGCCTCAGATTATCTGCCTGTTACTGCTGCCTTCTTGCCACTAGCTCCGTGATAGTTGATGAGTTCAGTGTCTGACCCTCCGAATAAAGCCAGTAAAGGGAGTTCAGGGGCTAGTGTGCTGACGGTGAGGTGACATGCAGTCTACAGTGTCTGTCCTGACAATTCCACCCATTTTTGTTTGGTTCATTGGCTCATTTGTAATTTCTGTTGGACCTAGAAGGCTGATGACACATGCCTCCGGGCCAGTTATTGACTGGTCAGTCCAAGTATTTGAGGCAAGTCCTCTTCCAACTCCTGGCAGCAAGAGGCGGCAGGGGTGGGGGAAGGCAGGGGGAGTAGTCTAGTAAGTTATTGGCTGGACTTTAGACAACAGGGAAAGTCTGGAATCGATACTACCATTTGATATCACAAATGAATATAGGAAGCAAAGAGTTAAAAATAATAGAGTGTTTTGAGGTGATAATGCTCCTCTTCCGGATCCACAGTCTCTTTGGAATGAGAAATAGGGTCATTTCATGGAGTACAAAGGCACTCTAGGCATGTAGAGTGTCAGTCACCAACCTCCTGGGGGTACGTGTATGTAAACTGAGCATTTGGGAGATTGCTAGGGAGGCAGAATCAAGATAATACAGGAGTCCTTGCTCTTCGCAGTAGTGCACGACTATAAGAATAATGCAAGTTGAAACTGTGCAAAGTGATTTTAATAATCAGTGGAAATATTTTGATTGTTCCATGATTTAAAAAAAAATTTGTTAAATATTGAAAACATCCTAACTGCTGATTACAAACATCAGAGAATTAAAAGTAGAACTAATATTTTTAGTGCACTATAATTTAAAACGTTAGAAATGCTGAGAATTAAAGAATCTTATTTTTTGGTAAAAAATCTTTATCGAGATTGGTTTAATCAGTGCTTGCCTTCTTCTCGTCATATTACTGACAATGCAGAGCGGACGTTGTTTTCACGCCCTGGCGGATAGATTGTCCTGCTGTTTTTGCCAAGTCTGGGTCAGCTTCCGACATTTTATCCCTTGTGTTTTCAGTGTTGTGAAGTAGCTCTGAAAAGCTCTGAGGCCGAATCCTGTGTACTAGCATTCCAGGACTCTGGACCCTGTGATTCCGTGAAAACTAGGGCTGGAGGCCACGATGGAGCCAGGAGGTTGTAGTGCAGACTAGCTGGATCATAAGGGTCAAGCAGAGCGGTGGGCAGCCCCCGGGCGACCAGAACCCCTTCAGATGAGAGCTGAGGTGATGTGCCGCTGTAAATGATTTCAGCTCTTTTGTGGTCTTTGAGCCTCTGTGCTTCATTTGAATTTAAGTTGGCAACATCTGTGGGGCTTTTTCCTATTTTACTGTTTTGTTGTATTTTTTAAAAATTGTTATTGAATTTATTGGGGTGACATTGATTAATAAAATTACATAGGTTTCAAGTGTACAATTCTAACAGAATAAATCATCTATATATTGTATTGTGCTCACCACCCAAAGTCAAGTCTCTTTCTGTCACCATTTATCCCCTCTTTACCCACGTCTACCTCTCCCCACCCTCTTTTCCCTCTTGTAATCACCATACTGAAGAAGTTGGCAATGTCTTTGGAAGTTCTGGGATACTCAGCAGAGATGACTTTCAGATTGAGCCCCGAAGGAAAGGCAGGCCATGGGTTGGCAGAAGGCATGATTGGGGCATTCTGGAAGTAAGTGGTAGGGGATGCTTAAGTGCAGTCAGAAGTAGGGTGCTGTGAAGTTGTTAACACTAAAGACCTTCTTAAAACAGGATGAAATAAAAGAACCACAGGGAATTAATTGCATGATGATCCTCATTTAGTTATCACTACTTAATGTTTGCCTTCAACCACGAATATGTTAAACTCTGAAAATCCTCGACAGTGCAGTCACACGGCCGCCGGTGAAGTATCCTGTCTCATAGTATCTGGGTCACCGAAGCTCAGTGCTTCGATCCACCCACTTACAAATTAACGTAGAAGCACTCCCTAGCTGTACTCACATCTGAGCTTCCCATGTTAACCTAAGTGTGACCCAAACTTCTTCTCCAAACTTTCTCTACTAATCTGAGTTAGGAGAAAAATTATTTAAGTCATATACTTAGTCTAGCAGAAGTCACTTAAGACTGCATTCCTGTAGTTCTTAGCACTAACTGGAATAGCAGTACCGTGTTTTGCCGTGTATAATGCGCTCCCATGTTTAGTGTGCACCGAAGCTTTTAGCGAAAACTTTCAGGATGAAAATCTTTCACTTTAATTTTTAATTCAATTATTTATTTATTTATATTTAGGAACAAAATGGATTATCATATTTCAGGGTATTATTTGGCATATGGATATCATTATTGTTTTCTAGAGTTACATGTTTAATGCATAAGCATAAATAAAAAAATTAAAAAACATTTATATATATGGAATTAGTACTATCCATGTATAATGTGCCTCCTTATTTTTCCTCATGGCTAAGTGTTTCAGTGAACAAAAGGCTTTCTAATCAAGCATCCGTATCCTTGGACACAGCCCTTGACTAATAACTGAATTTAGATTTTCTACCTAGACATTTTGATATTTTGTAAGCTTGCCCTTGGTGTCGGATCTACTAGACTTTGGGGAGCTTCACTCATTCTTGCACCTTCCCTGCTACTTGTGTAAGGGCGGTGCTATCGGGGGCTTCGGGTCTGGGGACTTGCCCTGTCTGGGGTCTTTCTCAGTACGGGGGGTGTGCTCCAACGGGTCAGCAGATTTGCCATTCTTCAGCATTATGATATTTCTATGTGACTTACTGAACTTGGGAGAATATATTACTAAAAGATGTAAGAATCCTTTTAATTTTCCAAACTGTTTATAACACCAAAAATTCATTAACATTAGGGCAATACACGTTCTTCGGCGAGACCAACCAATGTGTTAGAAATGATGAAAGAATGGAAAAATAATCCTGGGAGTGATGAAGAAAACGCAGCAGAGCAAAAGAACAAGTGGTCCAATCAAGAAAAGTTGGAAGGTTCCCACCTCAGCAGACCTGGCAGAGCTGCCCGAGATGTCGCCAGCACTTCAGATGAAGACGAGGAGAAACAGGTAGGAAGAACCAGCAGAACCAGTAGGAAGAACAGTTGTTTCTTTCTCCAAACTGTGAAATACCCTGCCAACACTTGGAACATTTTGTGCCAAAATGTTCTTTTTTTGTTGGTGTTCGTAGCAAAGGCCCTACGTGATGAAACAAGTAAAGTTCTTTCCTCCCTCAGGACCGTCATGATGTAGCAATGCTGCCTGCGTGTTTAAGATCCCCGTGTGGAGGGCAGGGGTCTGCAAAGGGAGAGATAATACAGATTTCAGGCTGTGGGGGCCACAGTAGTGTGTCAGAGCTTCTCAACTCTGATACTGTAGCATGAGAACAGGCACAGGCAATTTTAGAATTTAGAAACAGGTGATCTGTCAGATTCAGCCCACGGGTTAAAATGACCAATTTTTTACTTTACCAGGCTGCACAATTTGGAATGTGTTACTTAGGCGAAGAATTATTACATTATCTAGTTAATTGTTTCTAGTTTTTTGATATCTAAAACTACTTAATGTAGGTTTATCATGTTGTTTTATTAGATTTAAATAATAGTTTTTATTATTTTTGGTGAATAAACTTTTGTAACATTCTGATTGATTCTAGATTGTGTTCTGCTAACTGGATATTTTTACAACATACCCAAACACTTCCTGTGTTTGTGGGAAAAGTTTTCTGCATGTTTATTTTCTTTCGTGTCTTGAAATCTGAATGCGTTTTGGCTGTTCTTTAATGATTGAGCACCCTGCCGGTGGGGGCTGTGTTCACGTTCGGGCAGCCCAGACCTCCTGTGGGGAGTTGCTACTTTTTGGTTCTTGGAGCGGGGCTGAAAGGGTAAGGCCTGGCCTCACCCAGTGAGGTGCAGCGCTGCCAGCCCACACCTTCCGTTCTCGGAATCCCATCAGAAACGGGCAGAAAGAGACCTAGTAGAGTGATTAATTGATTTTGATGTACTGGTTGGGAACTTCATCTACTTGGTAGCAAATGTTTAGATAGTAAGCTTAATGTTTAATGATTCAGGTATTTTGAAATAATCATATTTTTGCCGCAATGTAAACATAAATTTATTGAGATCCCTTTTTCCTCTGTAGTCTGTTAACAGCTCCTGCAGTGCTTGGCCGCTTTGTGTATTTTCTTTCCTGTTAAAAATGGTATTTTAAAGACCCACATTTGCATTTTCTTATTGAACATAATTTGAAGATTTTCCTATTAGCTGGCTTAGCATTTTATACACACATATACATATGCACACACGTATACACACATACATCACACACACATGTTTACATACTCATATGTACAGATTACACATATACACTCCCATGCATCTACATATATCAACATATATACAAACACATACTTACACACACATGCATGCACACATATTATCTTTTGAAGTCTTAGGTTATATCTCTGTTTGTCGCTGAATCTGGCATGAAATACCCTTGAGAACCAAATGTCTGGCTGTCTTTCCTCACCTTTTCCACCGCTCTGTCACACGTCTGCTCTCTCCTCCGCTTCCCCCCCAAGTCACACAGTGATGGGACTCGCTAAGCTGTTCTCAGCTACTTCCAACTAGGGAACAGAAGAATTGGAATTTGAGGAGCTTATCGATGATAGAGCTATACCCAGTGGGTTGAAAATTCAAGAATATAGATTTATATCCAACAGGAAGAACTTGTCCACAGTCAGAGCTCATCTGCAATAGAACGGGCTGGACCAGGGAGAGTGGACCCCACCTCCCAGTTATTGGAGGTGTTCAGGCAGACTCTGGAAAGCTACTTGCTATAAATGCTATAGCAGAAATTCCTGCAAGATGGGCAGGACTTTGCTCTGGAAACTAAGGAGTGACTAAGGAACTTTCCCATGCTTAAGTTTAGACTGTGATATCTTAGGAGGAATACCTTTTCCTATTTGGGAATTTTTCTTAAAAGTGTTACCACTTAAAAGAAAGAATTCTTGCCTTGGCCGGGGACCCAGTTGGTTGAAGCCTTGTACCATGCACCAAAGGGTTGTGGGTTCAATCCCCAGTCAGGGCACACGCCTAGGGTGGGGCACATACTGGAGGCAGTCAGTGTGATCGTTCTCTCTCACATTGATGCTTCTTTCTCTCTCTCTAAAATCAACAAAAACATATTCTCAGGCGAGGATAAAAAAGAAAAGAATTCTCATGCATTTAATATACTAAGATTTTTTCCAAGGATTTTTATGAATAAATATGATACTTTGCTAATTATATTGAGTTTATGTTAAGAAATTATGTCTTTGAAATCCTTTATTAATGGCAGGTAATGCAATATAAAGTTCTAAAGAGAAAACTGAAAATAGGGTGACCAGTTACTCTTGAGTCCATACAGGATTCATATAGTAATTAATATTCTTAAGAGTGGAATTTTAATTTTATTGAAGTTTATTCTGTGAATATTGAAATACTTCCCATGGGAAAATTTTGTTTGTTAAAATTATATTATACAGACTATATGATATGATAACATGAATAACCTATACCTACTAAATTAAGAATATGTGTATGATTATCTTTCCATTAAAATCTTTGAAATTTGGCTTTAATTTACACGGAAATCTGTCAGCAGTTCCTACTCTCCATTGTATCATTGTTCTCCCTTCTGGAGAATCTTACAAATCCGTTTAGAGGTCTGAATGTTGTATTTCTCACAAGTCAGGAAAATTACGTTTTTTAGATAAGTGGCAGAACTCTTGGAAAACTAGCAGAGAAAGTGAGGATTTGTTGAAAAACAAAAACACTTGAACTGAGTAAGCACTTTTCTCTCTCTGTCCCTGAGAACCTGCTCCCTAGTTCCAAATGCCCTGGACGTTACAGAGAACACAGTCTGCGTCACACTTCACTTCTTCAAACTTATTTTCACGTAGTTGGCACCTGGCAGTGTCCTTTCTTTTCTTCTCCTCATTTCTAATTTTTTGTATATTTTAGGTAATGGCATTCTTTGAAGACAGATGTTCTTTCATGTATATCTTGTGTTTTCCAAGCCGAGCACGTCTAGATAATGTTTGGTGCCATTGGTCACCCTCCGGAGTCCCTACAAATGGGTCCTTAATCTACTCTCTCAGACCCAAGACGTGGACTTCGACAGCAACATCCACTCCTCTTCAAATGAGACGCTTGGCAGACCGTTGCTTCTTGCAGGAGCGTGCCTTTTAACATTCGGTCTTTAGTGATTTCTGATAAACAATACTGATACTTTCACTGTTTATTAAGCTCAGAAAACAATTTAATTGTTTGTGTGTCTATAATTAAAATGTACCTCCTCGTAATCATAGAAGGAGGGACTAGAAGCTCTGGGTGTGATTGAAGTACTATATTTGCCTTACAGAATTCCTGCTTCATAAAGGGGATGCTTCTTAGTTGTTAAATTATTTATTGAATGTAGTCAAATATGTTTTTTTATGAAAATGGAATTTTTTTTATTATTTTGTGATCATTTTTCTTGGCTGCAAACATGGCCTTTATGGTATGTCAGGTGATAGTACATGTAGCGATACTTTACCCAGTCTGGAAAGCAGACAGGCAAGGTGGCTTAGAGACTGAAAGTTATTTTGATCAATGAAATGTGTTCATATATTAGTTCTTCAAAGACAAGATGTGTTTGAATTTAGATAACATTGAACTTAAATAGTTGAGTTATCGTATATTGATATATTTCAATGAGGAAAAAGTCAGGTTTCATGGTATTTTAGTTGAGTAGGATAAAAATTTTTCTTTTCTTTACACATTAAATCTTAGCCCTCTGAGCTCAGGCGAATCTGTGCAGACTTGATGGTATTTTCACAATTTGGCTGGCTTTTGTTCTCCAATATTGAAGCATTGCAATCTGCTATATGTGTCCAAGCACTGAACTTAAAATACCATGGTGGTTAAAGCACAAGCTCTGGACCTAAGATGCCTGGGTTCAAATCCTGGCTTCACCACTTGCAAACTTTTCGACCTTGGGCAAGTCTGTAGGCCTCTGTTTTCTCATCTGTAAAATGGGATTAATAGCATCAACCAGTGGCTAAATGAAATGTTGCATGTAATACTCTTGACATGTGATAAGATTAATGTTAACTTATTTTTATTATTATTATTTTTTATTTATTTATTTTTAGAGAGGGGGAAAGGAGGGAGAAATTGAGGGAGAGAAACATCGCTGTGCGAGGGATACATCGACTGGTTGCCTCTCACACGCCCCCAACTGGGGACCTGGCTTGTAACCCAGGCATGTGCCCTGACTGGGTCAAATCAGTGAGCTTTCGGTTCTCAGGCCAGCACTCAACCCACTGAGCCACACCAACCAGGGCTAATGTTAACTTATTTTTTTTATTATATTGCTAAAGAACTTGTACAGAATATTACTAAAATTGCATGATTTTTCCTGCCTCTTTCAAGGCTCTTTCGTCTATAGGTGTTAGAATAAACTAATGAACAAACTAAGAATAAGAAATACCATTTTCAAAGGTGATAAGGTGATGCTTCCAACCTCATTTTGCCCTCCGAGTTTGGTAGGGTCCCCAGTGCACTGTGGTAGATTGTGTTACTTTTCCCAGTTGTTTAATCCCTCCCTGTAAGGGATTGTACATTCACACCCTTCGCCCTGTGACTTTGCAGCTCTCCCTATTACAGTAAATGAAGGAAATTTTCCTTTTCACTCCACTAATGTTGGTCTGAGTTATATGACTCACTTTGGCTCGTGGAATGTGAAGAGGTGTAATGTAAGCAGAAATCTTAAGAGTGTTTGCGTGACTGAGCTTGCTCTGTGTATGTCTGCCACCCGCCATGAGGAGAACATGCCTGCAGGGAGCCCCAGGTCTTAGAACCATAAGGATTGTGGAGCAGACCTGAACCCAAAGCAAAGCCTGAAGTCTAGCCTAGCACAGCCAAGTCCTACAGCTAATTGAGAAAAATTAATGTCTATTGTTATAAGATATAAGACTTTTGTCGTTGTTTCTTATGTAGTTGTACAGAAAAGAGTTAACAAAGCAAGCCTAAACTGCTATCTTTGAAAAGGTTTGCTTGCAAGGCTGGCCCTTGGCTGGCTTCTGAGAACTTAGGTTTTGGGAAGGTTGCTACCATTAACTGATAAGAATGATTCATTGCACCCTGGCTGGTGTGGCTTAGTAGACTGAGTGACAGCTGGCGAACCAAAAGGTCACTGGTTCAATTCCCAGTCAGGGCACATGCCTGGGTTGCAGGCCAGGTCCCCAGTTGGGGGCGTGTGAGAGGCAACCAGTCGATGTATCTCTTGCACAGTGATGTTTCTCTCCCTCTCTTTCTCCCTCCCTTCCCATCTCTCTAAAAATAAATAAATAAAATCTTAAAAAAAAAAGAATGACTCACCATGCCTAAACTGTTTGTACAAACAATATGCTTTCTGCTGAACACCTGCTTTCCTCCTGGTAGTCTGGAATTTTGGCAGGTGCGAGGCAGAGGCTGCCTACATGACCAGCTCCCAGAAATAACCCTGGGTTGCGGGCTCTATAAGAGCTTCCCTGGTTGGCAGCATCTCTCACGTGTTGTCACAACCTGCTGCGGCAGTAATTAAGTGCATTCCATGTGAGGGAAGAGAGCCCTTGGAGCTTGAGCCTGGTTTCCACTGGACTTCGCCTCGAGTGCCTTTTACCGTTGCTAGTTGTGCTGTATGTCCTTCCACGGTACTAAATCCTAGCAATGAGGACAACTATATACTGAATCGTGGACCCTGGGGGTGATCTTGGGGACCTCCAAACCCAGTAGCATGACTGCAGCAACAGCTGACTGAGAAAGGTACAAATAATTGTGCTAACAGGAATCTTGACCCGTTGTTCTTTGATCTGATAATGCTGTTTGCTGTGCCAGGTGCTAGTTCGGATTCATAGACTTCCGTAAACAACAATGCTATTGTCCCTGTTCCCCCCCCCCCCCACCTCCCGTGTAAGGGCTTGGGCTTCACCACCACAGACTCAGCCAGGCGTCCACAGTTAAATGGATAGATTGGTGAATCCTTTCAAATCATTTCCCTGGTCTCCCAAATCTGGCTTTTGCTTAGTCCCCCTTAGGGTCTGTAGCTGTTAGGATATGCTCCGTATACCTTTTTCCTGGGAAGAACCAACCATTAGGTTGGGTTATTACTAATATGCTTCGATCAGATGTATTAATTTGGGGCAATTCACCTGTTTTCCTGCCTTTATGCTCTAATTGTCACATGTATGAAATCTACATAATTGTAAATCCCACAAAACAAGGTTTTAATTTTTGCTTTAAACAGTCATATGTATTCCAAGAAATTAAGAGGAAAAACTGTCATGTAGTTACTCCGATATTTACTATTTCTGGTGCTCTTCTTTCCTTTCCGAAAATCCAGCTTTTCATCTGGTGTGATTTCCCTTCTGGCTGATGAACTCCCTTTGATTTCTTGTATTGCTTGTCTGCTAGTGATGAATTCTCCTAGTTTTCTTTTATCTACAATGTCTTTATTTTGTCTTAACTTTTGAAGGATAGTTTCTGTTCACAGAATTCTGTCCTCACATGTTCCGGTGTCCGCACTTTAAAGATGTTACTCTACTGCCTTCTGGCTTGCAGTTTCTCTGATAAGGAGTCGTTTGTAATTTGAGATGTCCTTTCCCCATACGCAATGTGTTTCTATCCTCTGAATGGTCTCAAGATTTTCTCTTCATCTTTGGTTGTTAGCAGTTTGACAGTGACATTTGCAGGCATGCTCTTCACATTTACTCAGCTTAGGGTTTGTGGAACTTCTTGAATCTGTAAATTCGAATCTTTTGGAAATTTTGTCATTATTTTTTTCTTAAGTTTTTCCAGACACTCCACTCACATGTTAGACCTTTTGATACTGTTCTGTAGTTCGTTGAGGCAAATGCTTCTTTATCAATCTCTTATTTAAATTGGATATATTCCATTGATCGATCTTCAGGTTCGCTCTCCTGTTATCTCCATTTTCCTATTAAACCTATCCTGTGACAGGTGTAATATTTAATTTCACACATTATATTTTATTCTAAAATTTTAATTTGGTCTGCTGATACCTCCTTTATTCATCAAATATTTTTCCTAACAGCACTGATAATAGTTGTGATAACTATTTTTCAAAATCCTTGTTTGCTAATTCCAACATCTGGGTCATCTCAGGGTCTGTCTCAATATTTTAGTTGTTATTTCTGTTAAGTAACTTTGCATGTATCCTAGACATTGAAAATGTTACGTGGTGCTGACTTTGGATTCGGCTCTGTTCCTCCAAAAAGTGTTGACGTTTCTGTTTTAGCAGGCAGTTTTTAGGCTGAACGCAAACAGCAAATTGTCTCCTAGCCAGCAGTTCAAAGCTGAGGTCGGTTCATGTATCTTCAGCTGGGCACAATTTAGGACGCCCCTTCTCTGGCTGTGTCCTTTTAGAGATTCAGTACTTTCTGGTGTCTGTGGTTGCTTTGAATACTATTCTCTAATTCTTAAGACCAGAACGGGAAAGTTGTAAAAGCACCCAGTTTGGGGCCATGGTGGGGAGAGGGGAAAACCACATTGTTGTCAAAGGAGCACCATTTGACATCACAACCGAAATCATGGAAGCCAGACAACAATGGAGTGGCATCATTAAAGTGCTAAGAACAAACAAAACAAAAAAGCCTACTAGCTTGGAATTAGTGATAATTTGCCTTGAAAAATAAAGATAAAAAGGTTTGCAGGTATGTGAAAGATGAGGGAATTTGTTACCAGCATACTTTACTGTAAGAGATACTCAAAGAAAAATTTCAAGATAACAGAAAAAATTCACGGTGAAAGAAAATGATCCCAGATGGAAGCGCTGAACTGCAGGAACATATGAAGGTCAATGGCAGGAGTAAATATGTGAGTAAAAATCCTTTTAAAAACATCATAACAGATGCACAAAAACAGAAAAATCTAAATAGTTCTATATTTATTTTTAAAATTGAATTTATGATTAAGAATTTTCCAAGAAAGAAAACCGCAGTCCCAAATGATTTCAACTGGTAAATTCCTCCAAATGTTTAACTAAAGAAGAAAGAAGAAAAAGCTTTTTACACCGTCTCTTGAGAATATTTCTCAACACATTTATAAGGTGAGCATAACATTAATACCAAAACATGACAGGGTTGTTGCAAGAAAAGACAATTATTAGCCAATATCTCTCATAAACCTAGATGCAAAAATCCGAAACTCAATATTGGCTGAATCCAGAAATACATAGAAAACGTAACACATCACGATCAAGTGTCCAGTATACTCCAGAAACGTGTGTCCGGGTTAACATCCAAGAATCAGCCGCTGTAGTTCACCACATTAGTAGGTAGAGGGGAAAGCCATATGATTATCTCATTAATTTTGAAAAAAAATAGGTAAAATTCAACAATCAAACATGAGAAAAACCCTCAGCAGAGTGGTACAGATGGGAACTTCTTTTACGTATTAAGAGATTTTTACAAAAAGAAAACACGCAGCAACTTCTAAAGCCAGTATCACAGTGGTGCCTTGGTCCTCGCTGTTAGCTCGGCCCAGGACCTGCCACGAGCGCCCAATGCTGAAGCGCTGTCTCTTGCGGGGCGGCGCTGTGACTAGCAAGTTCTAGCCGGTGCACGAGCCCCGAGCAAGCGCTGAGTGCGGAAACGTGTTCTTCTCACCAAAAAGCAGTGGGTACAGGGTTTAATGAGTTCTGAAGCTGACAAGTTCTGAGGTATCACTGTATTTCTAGTGGGGGAGGGAAGGAGAAAGAAAGGGAGAGAAACATTGAGAGAAACATCAGTCATTTGCCTTCTGCAAGCTCCCCAGCCGGAGCCTGCAACCCAGGCACGCGCCCTGACCAGGAATCAAACCAGTGACCTTTCAGTTTGCAGGACAACACCCAACCGAGCCCCACAGCCAGGGCTCTACTTATTTTTAACATGCTAGAGGTCTTAGCCAGTACATCGAGGGAAGTAAAAGAAGTAAAATTATGTAGATTGAAAAGAATAAGACTCTCTGTAGATGACACTAGAAATGACCAACCAGAAAACAAAATTTTAAAATATTTAAAATATTGTTGTAAAATATAAAGTACTTAATGATAAATCTAATAGAATATGTAATACATTTATACAATCTAATAAAAATATGTAAAACATTTTTACCAAAATCTACAACATATTGCTGAGTGAAATTGAAGAGTATTGAAATACATGGGGAGATATACCATGTTCATTGATTGGAAGATCTGATATTTTTAAGGTGTCAGTTCTCCCCAAATTATAACTTTAAAGCTACCTCAGTTGAAATCTAGGACTTTTGCTTTTCTGTTAGAAATTAACAAGATAGTTCTAAAATTTATTTGGAAATGCATAAGACCTAGAACACAACCTTGAAAAGAACAAAGTTGGAGAACTTACATGACCTGATTTCCGTACTTACTGTGTAGCTGCAGTAGTTGATATAGTGGGGTATTGGTGTGAGAATAGACAAGTGTATGAATAAAACAGAATGAAGAGCCTAGAAATTGACCCACATTTATGTAGTCAGTGGATTACCGACAGATGTAAAGTCATTTGGTGGGCAAAGGATAGTTTTCTCAATAAAATGGTACTGGAATAATAGGGTATTTAGATAGAAAAATTAACTTTGACATTCCTAGCTTACCTGTACACAAAAATTTGTTTGGCTTGGGTTATAGACCTAACTCTAAAAGTTAAACGATAAGGCCTGGGAGAATATCTTCCAACCAGAGAGTAGTCAGAATTCTTAGAACACAGGAAGCACTTTAAAAAATGGATAGAACGAAAGCCCTGGCCAGGTAGCTCAGTGGGTTAGAGCACCGTCCCGAAACGCCAAGGTCGTGGGTTTGATCTGCAGTGGGACATGTATATATATGTATACGCCCTGATGGGAGATCGATACAACCAATAAATGTGTAAATAAGTGGAACAATGAATCGATGTTTCTCTTTCTCTAAAAAATCAATACAAATCAATCAAAATAAATAAAATGGACTTTATCAAATGTAAACACACTTGTTCATTTAAAAGATATGAAAAGGAATAAGAAAGCCACACACAGGGAGAAAATATTTGTAATAAATACATCTGACTTGTATCCAGCATATGGAGATAATTCCTACAAGTCAATGATAATAAGGCACCCTGATTTTTAAAAAGGCATGTCTTGAACGACACCTCAGATAGGAAGATACACAAGAAGTCAATAAGCGTATGAAAAATGTGCAAGATCATTAGTCATCAGCAAAATACAGTGATATCAGGAAAAGCCATAATGATACAACACTACACTCTAGAATTGTCAAATTTAAAAAGACTGAAAAGTCTGACTTTTAGCAAATATTGGAGCAACTGGAATTTTCCTACATTGCTGATAAGAATGCAAAATGGTACAATTCCTTTGGAATACAGTTGGCAGTTATTTATAAAGTGAAGCATTTACTTACCATTTACCTAGTAAATCCCGAGTATAAGTTGGAAAAAGGATTTCTGAATATGTTTATAGCAGCTTTATATATAACCAGCAACAGCCCAAATATCCATTAATAGAAGAATGGATAAACAAATTGTACCATATACATACAATCAAATATTACTTGACAATAAAAATGTTAAATCATGGATGAATCTCAGAAACATGGTACAATACCATGAGAATCTATTTTTTAAAGATTTTTTTTTAGAGAGGGGGGAGGGAGGGAGGAAGAGAGGGAGAGAAACATCAGTTGGTTGCCTTTCACCCCACCCACAATCGGAGGACCTGGCCCGCAACCCAGGCATGTTCCCTGACTGGGAACGGAACCGGCGACCTTTCGGTTTGCAAGATGACACCCACTCCACTGAGCCACATCAGTCAGGGTATAGAATCTATTATCTTAAAAAAAAATTCCAATTAAAACATGAAGCAAAAGAAATCAGAAACAAAAACTGCATACTGAATGTTATTTCATTTATATGAAGTTTTAGAAAAGACAGAGTAATTTATGTTGAAAAATGCCAGAACACTTACAGCCCCAGGGTAGAAGGGAGCTGACGAGGATGTGGCACTAGGGGACTTTCTGGGAAGTTGTTCTACTTCTTGATTCGCGTGTTGGCTATACCGGTCTGTGCATTGTGAAAACTCATAACACTGTACACTTGAAGTTTGTACATTCTACTGTATGTAAGTTATACTTTAATTAAAAAGAAAGAGACGTTTACATCTCTCTTTTAATTTGCAAGTTAGTTTTTCTTTTCATTAACTCCATGCAAGACCCAGCTTTTTATGTGGGAAGGCTTATACAAGAAGTCTATATATTTGGAAGTCAATCTCTCTTCTTCCCTTAGCCTGTCTTTCCTTCTTCCTTCCGAAAACCACAGGAATGTGAGCGAAAGTGGGTGACCATTGCAGCCAACGGTGTAGCTGAAAACTTGTATCAGAATGTTCTGTCACTTGCACCTTGTGCAGGCCTATTATTTGAATGTGTGACTCTAGAAATGGTTGCTATGGTGATAAACCACTTTACTTAAATAGCATATATTTTACTCAAAATTCAGAGAAGTGGTAGCAGTTTCTAGTAATCACGCACTGGTATTAGCTTTCAGGGATAAGCCAAGAGCTCACAGGTTTTGCATCCATTATCACCAGATGAGTTCATCAGGTTAAAGTCATGCCAGTGAATAATGAAATATGTATATTTAGCCCAGTTTTCTTGTTATGTATCTCCCCTTGCACACATGATGCCCCCTTTTCAAGACTGGTGATATGAGCTGGAGAAATCAGGCCAAGGGTGCTGAATTACTAAACGATGGAGCTGCAGGGAACCTTGTAAGGTCATCTTTCCCATCATTCTGCCTCCAGTGGGCCTGGCTGTCCTTCAGCAGTCCCAGACGGTGAGGCTCCGTCAGGGGAGGAGCGATGGCACTGCTGCTCCGGGCAGCCCCTGCCGTGGCCTTCCTGCCGCCTGCCGCGCTCTGAGATGCTGTCCAGCCCCGGTGCTGAAACCTTCTTTTATGGATTGTGATTACCCAGGTCCTCCAATTCTTTATATTTTTGAGACTGAAGAACTCTCTTGTAAAGAATCCTCCACCCATTAATCACATTAGGAGCCTGTCTGTAAACCTTCTTGGTCTCTTTTTTTCTGTTCAAGCTGGTTGCAGTGTTTTGGGTATGAATTCTCCATGATTTTATATAAGGATAGATTTTTTTTCTTTCGTTTCGAAGATGCTTACTGATGATAGCCAGGTTTTCTTGGGCGCTGTGCAGTAGTATACCAGCATCTTCAGAGAATAGTCTAGCGATGTTTACTGTAGATCCTCTTTCCTGGATTGATGATGATGGCCAACAGTCTCGCAATAACCATTTAGACTCTTTCCCCTTAGACCTGAACACTGGTGTTCGTCTCTCGTCGTTCTCCCGCTTTGTGCGAGCTTATGGGAGCCCGTCACCTTCTCTTTGCCTCCCATGACCTGCAAGATCTCAGTAACTCCTGTAGCCTTGGCAGTTGCACTTTTCATTTCTCTGTCTGTGACTCATACAACTGTCAAACTGTGTCAGTGACAGATCTTTGAGGAATTCCATCAACTATGAGAACAGGGAAACAGACAGCTAAAATTTAGATAATCTATAACCTAAAATCTGTATCCCTGAAAAATTAAGATTTGTTCATGTTTCTAGAGAAAAGCCTAGAAACCAGAATTTGCCTTGGCTGGTTGTGTTCCAAGGAGACGAGAGACTTGGCTCTTGGGGAAGAAAGTTAATGCTCTGCCCGAAGGGCCGCGGGAGGACCTGCCTGCGCCCATGTTGTTGGCGTCGGAGAGCAGTCTCAGCTGGGGGAAATGTCAGAGGAGTCTTTAGGAAAGCTCTTATGACTCTGCTTCCTAAACTTAATGCAACTGCAGACTAGGCAAAGAGACGTGGTAAAGTGCACACACATACAATATTTAACAAAAAGCACACATACGCGAGAAGCTTCTAACCGATAAACATTTGCATAAAGGTAAGTGGATTTGCACTGATGTAACCAGGGAGGAGAGGAACGAATATGGTGATTTTTTTCACTGTGTCCAGTTTTAGGCCGATTTTGGAGCTCTATTAAAATATGGTTGACGATACCAGTTTTAAGATGTATTAAATACTAGACTGAAAACAAAATAAGAAAACAGGCACTTAGGCGTTCCCGGTAAGAGCATTAGTGTAGTGATTCGAGTACAGTAATTAACAAAAGGAAGCCTGACGAAGAGTGGAAACATTAAACCAGATAGGAATGTGAGTGCATCAGAAAGAAACTGACTGAGTCTCTCTTCCTGTCCGCCGGAGTACTGGTCGTGGTGGACATGTCGAAAACATTTCCTCAGTGTCCTAGAGGTGGAAATGTCAGAGAGACAGGGTTAAAGTTAGGTTCACCTTTCAATAGGATTCGTACGTCAAGTGGGTTAAGTTTTTATGAATCGAAATTTCCACGATAGAGTTCATGTCTTCAGGACCAGGCCCGCACTAGACAAAGCGCCTTACCTTCAGCCAGGGCCGATGCCATGCCAGGGCCTCTGGGCGCCGTCCTCTCCCCCCGTTGCCGAGCACAGGAGTTTTCAGGGAGGGTACCGCCCACATTACTGAATGCTAATGCACTTTAAGTATTTTCTATTTCTTGAAAGAATATACAGAGAAGCAACACAGAAATTTTCTTGGGGGAAAAAAAACTATGAAGAAAAGGACCTGTTTATACACTTCCAAACTTATACAAATTAATTTTTTCAATGAACAAACTTACCAGCTCAAGAATTAGCAGACACCGTTGTCCAGCCGTGCACGGGTGGCGCTCTGCAGAGGCCCGTTTGCAGGGCTCTCTGCAGTAAGCAGCCGTCAGGTAGATTTTCTGGTTCTTAAAATGCCAGTACCAAAAATCGCTGTGACCTGTGGGTTTGTTGCAGCCCAGGGAGGTCATTTACTCATTGGACAATATATATTAAGTGCTGCCACTGTGCACAAAACATGGTCACTTGAATCACAGGAGCCTGAGCGACCAGAGAAACACCAGGTTCATTTGCTATCTTTTCATTTTCAGTCGTTAACCTAACTATCACCGCATACTCCCGCTGTTTCAGTCAACTGGAGTAGCACTCGTGAGCCCTGCCCCAGATCCCTCTGCGTGTGCGCCCCACGCCTTGCCAGGCGGACCACACCCCGCGTCTCGCCCCCAGCCTGCCTGTGTCTGCCTCCTGAGACGCTCTCAGCTCTTTCGGAGCTCTGTGCGCTGCGTCATTTAATTAGAAGTGATCACTTTTAGAATGGGTCTAGGATCAAAATAGACTCTGCTTCCCTCCTGACAGGATGAGAGACCGTCTCCTCCTTGCGGGGTGCAGTGACCTGAGAAAATACAGTCGCCTGTTAAAATCTGGTTTACCTGTTTCATGCTTTGAAGTCACGAAGTACCTTCATGGCCACCACCTTGTTCATTCTCATGATAGACCCGTGTAGTAAATGTGCAGATAACGTTTTCCCCACCTGGCAGTGAGGCAGCAAGGCTCCGAGAGGTCTGCAGGCCTGGCCAAGGGGTGCGACGGGGATTAGAAGGCAGTGCCTGGACTCCGTGCAGAGAACGGAGAGGCGGTGAGGAGTGGGCCTGTGCAGCAGCTTTGTACCCAGGCAGCGAGCATAGTCATGATGATGGGCTGGTGGGGACCCACGCAAACATCACCGCTTGTCTAGGACCTGTGAAGATGAGCCGAGCACCGCTGTGTGCAAACGGATGGCCCTATGCAAATGTCAGCACACCTTTACTTTCGTTTTGTGTGGCAGAGCCTTTGAAATTGTATCTGGAGTTTGCTCTCCAGCAAACACTAAACAACGCCGTTTTCCTGCAGGTGCTAACGGGCTTTCTTTGCCATAATAACAATTTCACAATGTGATTAGTTTACATTTCACATCTGGAGAGTGTTCAGCTTACAAATCTGGCACAATTTTGCAGTTCTTTGCTTCTTTGAATTGATGTACGTTGCTTTGTGTCTGAAAATTAATCCAGCCCTTTTATTTCTAGCCCACTGCTTATAAAAAGAAATTTCCTGTGACCAGTAAGAGGGGAAACATGGACAACCTGGACACGAGCAGTTCAAACTCCACATCCAGCAGACTCCTTCCAGCCGGAATCAAGGGAGAACTAGAGAAACCCTCTGGGACTTCAAGCCACGTAACCACCACCAAATACACTCCTAAATCCTTTGCCCTGCCTAGAACCAAAAAGAAACTCTAAGATTCCCTCCAACGCTGAATAGCCCCAAAACAGAGCTGCTCTTTCTAGTGCTAAAATGAGGGGGTAGGATGTGTAAAGGACCAGCACTATGTGAGCTTTTAGCTCCACCGAGTCCTGCAGTGTGTTTGCACCAGTTTAAAATTGAAGCTAGTTATCTCCACGCAGCGTGGTGTTGAAGGACAGCCACCCACGGGCTCGATGGCAGGGCTGCGGTCGAAACTGACGCCAGATCCTTTGCGGGTTGTTTAGAGGAGCAGGTACCCGCAGAGCAAGGCTGTGGGCGTGCTTGCTCAGTTTTACTTCACGTTCTTAGATTTCAGCACAAGTCTTTATAGGGGAAGCGAGCGCCAGTGTGGTAATGGAGGTTCCTAATAACTATGTGCACTGTGCACTAGAAGACTTTGTTAGGAGATTACTAATAAACTTACCACAGGCATAACAGCCGGAGTGCCTCGGCCATTCACGTGTGTTCTTGTCATGGTAGGTTGCTGTCGATTGTTTAACACGATTCGAATGTAGAAAAATAGGAGATTTTGTAACTGCTTGCCATTAACTTGCTGCTAAATTCCCATGTATTGATTGACTCAATAAAAGACAGATGTTACCCATGCACATTACTTTTTATGTTAACAGGGAGTGAATATCGTAAGGTCCTCTAAGCCCCCATGCAAATGGGAGCTTGGCCCACCACTGCGGAGGGAGGTGCGCATCTTCGGGGAAGGTCATGAGGCTGGCTGTAGGGGGAAGTACATAATTACTCTTTTTTTTAAAAAATTGATTTGAGAGATAGACAGATATCGACGTGTTGTTCCATTGATTTGTGCATTCATTGGCTGCTTCTCGTAGGTGCCCTGGCCGGAGGTTGAACTCACCGCCTTGGTGCGTGGGGACGGCACTCCAGCTAACCGACCAACCAGGCCAGGGTCCGTAATCGGCTCAGTATTGTGGGTTTCTTGTTCCATCCCAGTCACGCTGAGCGAGTGGATGCTTCACTCAGTCTTCCAAATCAATTCTAAAGAGAAAATCTGCATTGGCTTTTACCTTTATAAAGTAATAACCTAATTCCATTCCAACACCCTGTCCCATATAGGATTGTCATTTAGGCCTCCAAAATGACAGACCCCTGGCCAGGTGAGCATGTATTAGTTGCATATAAATCCACTCAGTGGCTAAAGGTAGGAGATGTGCTTCTTGTGATTAATTTGGAAGATGATGTTGTGCTTTTGAACGGGTCAGAGGTAACACTGACCAGTGTTGCCCCTGGCTGAGTAATTCTGCCTTCGATGTGCTTCCCCTGGAGGAATCTGACAGCCTAAGCGTATGTCGTTTAAATTGTCTAGATTTTATTTTAAAACTGGCATTGACATAGCTTCTTCAAGGTCTTTCTCCCTTTCTATCACGTTGAGTCTTATCAGGTGCCTGTGAACCATGTCCTGAGCTTTAAGCCTTCTCTCTGGGTTTAGTGAGCCAGTCTTTGAGAAGCAGGTTCTGTTTACCTGCGGAGAAGCCCGGCCTCATTAGCTGGGTGATTTCCCCTCCCCACTAGTGCCTCCGCTGGCAGAGGGGATTGCTACTGCTGGCCTTGCAGAAAAGCCACCGGAGACGGTGGCTTTGATTCTGCCCCTCCGCTGGGCCTGAAAATGGAACATGCTCTGTCTTCAAAATACTCTTGACTTTTATAGCATGATACAGTCTTTTGTATCACAGGGAATTCTGTTGTTAAATTGAGTACTATCCAAATTTCTGTCTACATTTCTCTTTGGTCTTAAATGAGTGATTTTGCTCAGTAAGTTGAGCAGAGGCCCAGAACTAAGCACTAAGTGGAAGGAGAAGTCGTGTCTGTACCCTCTCCCACCCAGCACCGGGCCAGGCCAACCACCCTTCCATCATAAAGGTGCGTTCGATTAGCTCTCCTCTGTCCACACCTTCACTGTATTTGTGCAGAACCCTCTGATAGAAACTTAGCTCACTCTTTGTAAGGGGAGTTTCACATTATGTTTATTAATTATTTGTATGGAGCACACCCGGGCCAGGCCACGTCTGAGCTTTGTTTTCCAACTGTTGTACCTCTTTCATATTTGGGGCCTTGAAATTGGCCTTGCTTTCTCCATTTGCTTTCATGGCTGTGGGAAAAAGTAGCTCTTCTGTTTCGGAGTGGTTTTTGGTGACCAGTAGACCAACTCCAAGGCCCTGATGACAACCACTCTGACATCTGTGTGCTGCAGCGTGGGGCTTGGGCTGTGGTATGACCCAGAGGGACACATTATCTCTAGGGCAGTACATCATGGGTGTTATTTCCAAGGAAGGCAAATACAATCAACGTTCCAACTTAAAAATAACAGGCAAGTCAAGGCAAGAGGGATATGATAAAGGAGGTAACTGCAGGCTTGGGGCTGGGGAGAAGTTCACCTGAGAACAGAAGATGGTATCAGAGAAGGGCTTAAAGCAGAGAAGAAAGGAAAATGGGCTTGGGGTAGGGCAAAATGACAAGTGTGTACAGTTAATAAAGAACACTGACTGGATGACAACACGTGGCTCTGCCAAACCCAGACGCAGGAGTCAGAGGAGGGAAGTGCTGTTCTGGAGTCGCCTTTGCTCCAGCCCAGTCGGAGGTAGAATTGGCCCATCCCGTGGCCTGTCCTCAAGCACACCCGGAGGAAGACACAGGCTGTAGGAACAAAGACCCAGGGAAGTGGACGCTGAGAAAGGCTGTGATTTAAGAGTTGGCCATGGAATAGCCCTTACATTTTGAGGAGGGATGTTATGTGGTGTGGGGAGGAGGAAAGGAAAAAAAAAAATCAAAACATTTTGTGCTTATCACTGAAATGCTTTGTTTAAATAATTCTATTTGACTCCAAAATGTAAGTTCCAGGTTAGACAAATCAAAAGCAGCAAGTCTTGAAAATGAAGCTTTTTAAATTCCAGCCCTGCTGTTGGAATAGAGAATAAAGGCTTTGTTCAAACATGCGTTCCCAGCAGTAAGCAGAGCTCTGAAATTGGCCAGGGAAGTGCTGTCCTATAAAGGCTGCACTTGGCTGGAGACCAGGAAGCTGTGGCCTCTGGGAAATGAACCAGGGCTGGATGTGTTCCATCTGCCTCTCCAGAGCCACTCTGCCCTGCTCTGTCCCCTCCACTCAGCGGGGCAGCTCTCTAGGGACTGCGGCAACAGGCTCCCTGGGCCACTGGGCTTGTTGGGATTCTGTCGGCGGGAGACACCACCCAGCGAGCAGAGGGTGGGAGAGTCAGGCCCAGTCGTTGGTTCCCCCAGCATCTTGGGGCTGGGCTGCTGAGAATTCACTACTATTTCCTCCCATGGGACTCAGCTCCTGCTGCTCCCCTCTCTCCCAGGTGTGTCCCCTGCCCCTTTAGGCCAAGACCAGGGACTGTTGCCCTGGGGCACTGTGCCTACCTTTGCAGGTTTTCCCTAAACTCTCAGCACCTGCATAAATAGCCTCTGTGTTAGACTTTCAACTGCCCCATTGGAGTGTACCACCTGTTTCCTCCTGGAACCCAAGGGGACCCAGACCCTTGCCTTATCAGTTCTGTATTCTTGACCAGGGCCAGTTTTGTCTGTGGCTGCCAAGCTCCTCCCAAATCCCACCGAAGAGCCTACATGGGTTCTTCCTGAAACTAACTGAGTGGTGACTGGGGATTGAGGGAGAGGGTGGCTTGGGAGATATTCCTGGGGTTGGTACCCAGACTGAACAGGAAAAGCCTAATACTGCCCAACTGAGTGTGAAATTGCCTAGAGCCAGGAGCCTTGCATTTAAGTCTTAAACTCCAACCTGGGCCTTTTGGAGCCTAAAGAAAGCAACATTTGTAACAGCAAAGAAGACCTCAGGGCTGGGGTGGGAGCCGCCCTCGCTGTCCCCTGGTCGGGGACCACAGGGAGCAATGGAGGCTTCCAGGGAGCCTGCGGCAGCAAGAAGCCAAGGCCGTCTGAAGCTGGCTCCCTGGGCCGTGCGTTGGTTTCATCGCCACAAGGGCTAAAATCAGCTTACAAGGCATTTTAGAGTAAATGTTTCACTATTCAAAGGTCTCATCGTAGTTCAGTTTTATTCTTCAGGACCCTGTATTTTTTGGAGTGAGCTGGCATAGATTGGTTTTGATTTCTCTATAGTATGTTGTTATCACTTAATTCTCATTGGTGAGCCAACTTTCTTTCTGCCTTTGTTCCTCAAAGGAAGGCTGTGTTCAGTGTCCTGCATTTCTGTGGCTGCCTTCCCCAATTGCTAGTGTAATGAACTCAGCTCTGTTCCCTCTCTGTCAGTTCCCACATTTCCCTAAATGATCCGGAGCAGCTCTCGGTGGGCATGGTGGGCGTTCCCACTGCTACCCAGTGGCCGCACTCCGCAGGCACCGTGGAGCGCAGGGAGATTCAGAGGGCCACTGCAGATATGTACGGGCTGTCTCAGGCTTTCCCTCTCCGTTGCCTGGTGCCACCCCAGACACCGTAGGTGGCCCCAGTGAACACAGGGTGCAGACCCCAGAGGATCGCTGCCTAGAAAAGTGCAGGGGTTCCTGGCCTGGCGCAGAGGGCGGGGCCACCAGCTGCCACTAGGGCCCCTCCCCCAGTACAAACTCCTCCCCCCTGGATTGTGCTGCATCTTTAAATCAGGTATGTCCTTGGCGTTGATACAGGGGTCACGTAAATCTTTCTGCCCGCAGGGGACTGAGACTCAATTTTTGACCCCCGCAGGAGTGGGGCTGTGCAGACAGGGGCCTGCCCCCGCGCTGCTTGAGGAAAGACTTCTCATCAGCGCAGAAAGTTGTCTCCATCCAGGGGGCGATCTCGAGGTGCTGGGAGTCAGCGTTTCCAGCGGGAATCGGGGGCACGGCACGGGGAAGTTGGCCTTGTGTGGAGGTGGCAACAATGTGTTCTGGTCCAGGCAGTGGTTCACACTGAGTTTACCAGAAATGGCACTTTGAGCCACATTAGTGCAAGGGGTGTCGGTCTTTGACGTAAAGCCCCACTGCAGGGCCATGACATGATCACCGCAGTGACATTTCCAGAGCACGGAGCACATGCCACATACCGTTCTAAGCACTTTACATGTATTCTTTCGGTCCTTACAACCACCTGTGAAGTTGGTACTGACAGGTCTGCAGAGGACTAATTTACAGAGCAGAGAGGTTAAGAAACTTGTTCCAAGTCACACAGCTAAGAAATAGCAGAGCCAGGGTCTGACCCGGCCGCCCGCTCGAGTGTGTTGCCGTCATACCACGTGCCTCTCAAGGCCTTTGTAGTTTAGGCCCGAGACTGCCCTCAGGTCTGGTCTCAGCGTCCCAAAAAGCCAAGTGGCTCGTGAACACCTATGTCCCCCAGCCAAACCCTAGAGCGGCAATTTTGGCAGGTTTGGGCCTTGAGGTTTCAGAAGAGAGTAGGTTTATTTGACGTGTTAACAAATTTGCCTACAACCCAAGTACGCCATGCCAGGGGGAGGGAGAGCTGCATTCTGAAGGACTTCCCATGCTAAAAATGAATTTTAAATGCCTTAGCGGGTCATTGTCAGGACTGGTCTTTGAAACCTTGCACTATATTTTTGACCAAAGAGAGAAAAGAGGCTCCGTTGCCTCGTAGGTTGGACAGCCCTGTTGGGGGCAGACAGAGTAGATGGATGCTTACCGGGAGCGTCACGGGGCAGTTGGGGGTTAAGAATCACTACAGTGTTTCAATTTCCCATAATTCTCCATCAGGCGGCAGGTGTTGCTGTGCAGCTGAAATACGGGGTTCAGATGCCCCACCTCTCCCGCGTACCTCTCACTGTCGCCGCCGCTTACTGCTGTGAGGTGTGGTGGGGTGGCGGTTTTGTTGTGGGTGTACAGCCAGACCCGGGCTAGGGGCGCAGACTGTTTCTGGGGTCTCGGGCCCATTCTGTGAGGCAGGACGGGGCAAACCTCTGCCCTGGGCTGCCCGTCCCTCAGTCTGCTGCCTGCGGCCTGGTTTTAGGAGAAGAGAGTCGTGCCTGTGCAAGATCCTCATTGTCCGCTGAGCTTTGGAAGAAAGGGCTTCTAGTGGGAAAGCTCCGGAAGCCCACTGAAATGGGCAATTTTGTACAAGGTGTTTTCCCTCCAGAAGCAGCTTACCCTTCCTCCCATCAGCCATGAGACCTCGTTCATTCAGCCACTTACATTTCATACCAACATTCTGCTCGCCAGTGTTTTTATACCAGTTTCTGACCATGAAACCTCAAAAGGTCCTCCACACCCCATGCGAAATCTCAGCAGACATGTCCCGCCCACCGTCCACTCCACTTGCCTGGCTAGGGCGGGGCGGGGCCGGGGCCAGGGCCAGGGCGGGGTGGTGGGGTCCACAGTGTGGCCACTGCCAAAGTCTCCTTTTCCCTCCGGGCTCACCAGCACCACACTCTGTGGCACCAGCATGAAGGAGCAGGAGTTGCACAAAGAATGTTCACTGGGTAGAATTGGATTGAGAGATGCAGTCATTTGTTCAAGAAATATTTATGGACCATCTCCCATGTGATAGGCACTGGACATAAAATGATGCAAAACACAGTCAAGGTCATTGCCTTTAAGAAGCTTTCAGCCTGGGGGGTGTGCAGGGGTGTCAGACCATCAATATCTATACAGATATGTAAAATAATTTTTGTGAGCAGAGCTAGGAAGGAAAGAAATAGAGGACTACAGTAGAAAATAACAGGGTAGGAAGCTTCTTGGAGAGCCTTTCTGAGGAAGCTTGAAGGCTGAAGGGAAGAATGGTCTAGGCAGCGGGAGCAGGGAAAGAGCTTGGGGAATTCCAGGACTTGCTCAGAAGGCCAGGATCACGGTGGGGGGGGGGGGGGAGTGGGAGGGGCAGGGGCCAGGCCCTGCAGGGCCTTGGGAGCCACAAGAAGGAAGCTGTTTATCCTAAAGAGCAGGAAACGATGGACAGGATCACTTTTGTCTTTGTAACAAACCATGAAGAACAAAAGCAGGGCAGGGAGATTGGTTGGAGGACACTGGGTAAGATGGGGCAGAGAAGGTGGAGAGAAGTGGGCGGATCTGAAGTAGGTTTTGGAGGTAGAATTGGTAGGATCAGTGGTGGAGCAGGTGTGAAGGGTGGAGAAAAGGGGCAGGGGACCAAGAAGCGACTTTAGGCTTCAGCAGCCAGACTGATGGTGGTGACACTCAGTGAGGAAGATCTTGTTTGGGGTGGGGGGGGAAAGGGCAGTGGAATGAAGAGCTCCACCTGGTCACGTGCAGCTGAGATGCTGCATGACCTCAGCGTGGGGGTGGCTGCTTGAGATGGATTTAAAGGCTGCAGTGGATCAGGATGGCTGGAGAGAAGGGAAAGGCAGCCGAGAGCAGAGGAAAGATGTTGAGAGAGACGCAGAATTAATAGTGAGTTGTGCATAAGGGCTCCTGGATCCTGGGCAGGGCTGGCAGAACCAGGGCCCCAGGGAGACGCGGTCGGTGTCAAGGCGCCACCTGGCCACACAGCAGCTCGTGTCCCTCCTCCAGGGACTGAGCAGTGACTGTACTTTGGCAAGAATGAGGATGACAGTGGAGTGGGTGGCATGAAATGCCATTTGGGAAGTCCCCGCAAGAGATGTGGCCAAGCTCCTTGCAGCTGGATTGATCAAATCCGAATGGGGACAGGTAACCAGCCCTCAACAGCTGCTAAATCATAATTCCATGATCCCTTTATCAGAAGTAAATCAGAAAATTGGGACCATGGTGGGGAGGAGGTAGCGGAGGAGGGAGAGGTTGTAAGGGGGATAAGTGGTAATGGAAAAAATACAATAAAAAATAAATTATTAAAAAACAAACAAAAAAGAAAATAGTGGGCCAGATACTTTCCTGAACCCAAATTTGAAGACTCATTAACTGCACTGTTCCTTCAGCCCAACTGGGCCCTGGGCAGCTCCCCTGCCCCCCTCCCCAGCCCCGGCCCGGCCCGCACCCTGCAAGGCAGAAGAATTCTAGCCTGAAAACACATGAGGGCTAGAGAAGTCTTTGTATTAACTCACCCCTGCTCCTCCCTGGTCCCTCTGGAACTATTGAAATTCGACTCCTTCTGCCACATAATGGCCCCTCAGGAACTGAAGGTGACCCCCACAGCCCCGTGCGCCCTCTCCATTGCAAATGGTCCCACTTCTCTTGGACTCCTCCTCGGATGACATGTTTCTTGGCCCTTCGTTCTAGTTCCTTCGGACACGGGCCCTCGGTCATTGGGGCCCATGGTGTTCCTGCTAGCCAGTTCTGTGAGCACGGGCTTGGGGGCAGTGTGGTTCGAGTTTGCTAGGACAGGCTTGAGCGATGCTGGTCCCTGAAGCACATTTGTTTTCCTGCCCATGTGCTTGTGACAGACACCCAGCGACCATAAAAGAGCCCCTCCCAGTGTGCCGCCAGGGGGTCTGACTGAGCATGCTGACGAGCCTGGGTGGGTCTGAGGCATGGGGCCCTGGGATTGCCCAGGAAGACAGATTTTCCCAAGTGTCAGTCTTGCTAATTATCCACTGAGATATGCAGAGGGGAGGGGCACGAGGCGAATTCCGGCCTACTCACCAGAGACCAAGTTAGTGGCTTAGCAGCTGCTGGGAGGACAGCGAAGGGCAGGAAAGGCTTGGCAGCCCTGGACTGGACCTGTCCCGGGCTCTCCAAACAGGGCAAGCATAGGGTGTCCTCTGCATCTGTGTCACCAGGGGTCCCCAAACCTCCTGGGCCACAGGGGAACATTAACCTCCACGCTGGAAGTAAATGCTTCTGAGCCCTCCCTCTCTGTGGCCAGCAGGAGCCTGAGTCTTTTCCAGAGGATCCCCCGCCAAGCATCTCAGAAGTTGCAGGGGTGCTCACCCACGTGCCTCTCCCTGTTCACACCTTTGCCTGGAAGCAAAGGCTCAGATACGATGCTTGAAACCGAAGCATGAGTTCAGATAGTCTCTCCATACTCTGCATTCAGGATGTTCCCTGTGGGATGGACCCTACAAGGGGACCCTACAAGGGGACCAGGGAAGGCACATACTCTATCTAACCCACTCACACCTCCAGCAGCTCCTCAACAGCAATCCCACACCAATTCTCTAGGGGGCAGCAGCAGGAGCCTGAGCCACTGCGAGGGGGAGGGGCCAGGCAGGAGACAGCTGACCTGGATTTCTCGATGCCCTTTACCAATCATCTAGCGGCCCCACTGCTGCCTTTGGAGGTTAAGAGATTTAAAATAAGGTGCATTTTAATTGGACAGTTTTTAGGGGGGATCTGTTTGGGATCCAAGTGAAGATTAAGGGGCCAGCCATGTCCCCACCTAGACAACAAGACAACGGCATGAACCCAAGGCTATGGAGTATTTACTGGTCATTCTTGAGTGGTAGGGACACCACCTCTAGCTTCCAATTACTGCTTTGGCTGTGACATGGCTGAAGGAACACGGAGGATTTCACAAAGCCAAAAGGGGCCGGTCAGGTTACCAGCTTTGATGAACTGACCAACTTACACAGCATGTAGGACTCTGAGGAGGAGAGAACTGATACTCGGAAAACAGCTCCAGATTCCACCAAGGAGGAGCATGTCCCACCCAGGCACAGAGTTGGGCACATCCAGGACGTCGGGGGCCAACACGTGGCCACCAGAAGATGTGATCTCGCTTATTTAAGAAAAATGCAGAAGCCAAGCCTGCCTGACAAGGTGCTGTGCCGATGCTTGTCCGCTTCCGGAGATCATGCTGGCAATGAAAGGACCTGGCGCGGCTGGGGCAAGGAGCGCTCCAGGAGCTCTCCAGCCCTGATGCAGGCTCCCTGCCGTCTCCTGCTCCAGCCAGTCCTAAGTAACACCCTGACCCCCAACGCACACCTGTGAACACCCTCATGGGCAACCTCTGCCCCTCCCTGCTGCAGCAGACAGGTTTGAGCTGGCCCACATAACATGTTCAGACACACATAAAACTCATTCACTTTCTGTCCCCTCCTGCCCAAGACCCAGGTTCCCAAGACTCGGCCAAGGCCCCTGTTCCCAAGCCCCCTGCCCCTGCTGGGTGTTGCTCAGTGGTGCCCGGCTTGGAACCACAGCTCTGACCCCACTCATTTCCCCTGGGCCTCTCTTGAACGGAAGCCAGGGGAGGCACCCATCCTGTTGGCAGTTTAGAGATGTCTGCGGCCCACGAGCCCAGGGAGAAGGCTGCATTCTCCGAGCTGAGTTTCCCTCCAAGGTTCACCAATCTGCTTCCACCTTCCAGGGAAAAAGAATTCACAAACAAGTAAGTTGCAGAAAACTCACTGCTGGCAGCATGTCTGAACTGTGTATTTACTATTAAAGATACAAGCTTAAATACATTATAAAATCATTCTCTGTGAACTTGAGAATCATCTAGAGGTTCCACTATTCTTACCTTGATGGTGCCTTGCTAGTTATTTAAGTAACACAATTTCTAGGCCTTCATCACCAATAATGAGTGTCCGTCCGTCAGCAACAGGAAGAGGGACTGGCGAGTAACATACACCTCGTATACCTCCGAGGTAGCCACAGGATGGAAATGTTTCACATTTGAACCAACATGAATGCCTGCCTTCAGGGCTGCATTATCATACACTGGCCACTTGTCGTTGCAAATATGTGTCACTGTACATTGCAGGGTTAACAGGCAGACAACTAAATCGGTAATGATGAAGCTAAATTAATAGGGGTCTGTGGTTAAAAGGCAAAAGTAGTGGCTAAGTAAAACCACAAGCACTCAGGATAACGTTCTTCAAACCCTGCGAGCGTGCCTTCGGGTGGGAGCTCAGCCACCTCCCTGCAGGCCAGCCTCCTCCGGAGGCCTCCACACCAGAGTCCTCTGTAGACTCTGGACACACATTAATGGATTTAGTTTATGCTGCGTGATGGGGAAAATGCTTTGTGAAAATTCCCGCTGGGAAGGAAAACGTACTTGTTTGCAAAACCTCCCTTGATGGGCCTGTAGGCTGGAAGGCGAGATGGTAACAAGCCTGAATCCAAGAGAGATGGGTGGGGGAGGGGCGTCCATCACTCTGAGACGAGGTGGTCAAAACCCTCCATTTGTAATGTCACTTCTCTGTCATCATCCCCATTATGGGCTGAATTGTGCCCTCCCACCAAATTCATTTGCTGAGTCCCCCCTTCCCTCATGTAGCTGCATTTGGAGACAAGGCCTTGAGGAAAGTAATCAGGGTTAAATGAGGTCATAAGGATGGGGCCCTGGTCTGATGGGGTTAGTGCCCTTATAAGAAGAAGAGACACCAGATCTCTTGCCTCTCCCCCCACCTCCCCCATGTGAGGACACTGAGAAGGTTGCTGTTTGCAAGCCAGGAAGAGAGTTCTCACCAGAAACCAACTCTCCTGGACCTTGATCTTGGACTTCCCAGCTTCCAGAACTGCGAGGAAATAAATTTCTTTTGTTTGAGTCATGTGGTCTGTGATATTTCATTATGAGTCGGCTCTGAACAATTCCATCCCCTAACTCTACCTATCTCCCCTCTTACCAGCTCACAGAGCACCTGAGAGCAAGGGACAGGGGAGGGGCTGAGGAAGGGGGTTGGGCTCTGGGCTCTGAATTACCTTTGAGTGGGCTCTGGTGGACCCAAGGACCCCATGAGAGGTGGTGGGAGCCCAGAGGCAGAGAGAAGTGCCAGAAGTCAGGCCAAGGAACTTGGAATCCTCTTGTGAGGGCTCTGGACCCCCACAGGCCGAGTAATTGGATTTCGAGGCAGCGGGCATCTTCCCTTCCTCCCCCCACTCTCTGTCACTGAATAATCTTGCTTTCCACACAAAATAAGAAGCCCTTTAGTCTGGTGGGGTTTGCTCAGCTCCCCTGCCCTCTGGAGGCTCCTCCCAGGCCCCTCTGGATGCCCCTCGGCCCCCGGGGCGGCATCTCTGCAGCCCTTCCGGTCAGTGTCCTCCAGCAAATCAGCACCGCTCAGTGGGACGCTCTGGCTTTATGTATACAGTAAACCCCAAACACCGGGGAGAAGTGCGAAAACGGAAGTTAAACAACTCACCTGAGATTTCACCACTGAGAGAAAATAACCGTTAACATTTTTGTGACTTCAAAACTTCTGTCCCTTGAGCCTTTTTTCTCTCCCTCTCTTAATGAATATGATTTTATGCAAATGCTGCATTATAAATGCACTTTAGTAACCTTCAGTTTTACCAAAACAGTGTATAAAGGGCGGGTTTTTAGTGCCGATAAATAGATTTTTGCCACTGTTACCGGGTGGCTGTCGAGTCGTACTGCAGGCCCCATAGCAAGCCATTCCCCACTGATGGACACAGGCTATGTGACAGGCCCTCTACACATCGCACGTTTGTGTGACTGGCTCCTTCCCGCAAATCCCCAACGTGGAGCGGAGGGTGAAAGGGCCTGTATACTTCATGTCCTGATCTGACTGCCTGACATCTTGGGGTGGCGGGGGCCTCCCTGGGGCCGTGGTAAGTGTGACCCTAAGATGAATGGGAAGCAACTGTTCAGCTGGGAATCAAGACCAGGTCAAGGAGTCTCCTTAAGGGCAGGGGCCCTGCTCCCACCCAAGGGGAGGCAGGGCTTTGGACCTGGAGGGGTTAATTAAAGAGGGATTGGGAAATCTATAAACACCAGAAATGACTGACAGGTGCTAATTTCTTCTTTAGTATTCACAATGGCTTTCTGTTAATTAAGAAGAGAGGGAGCCCAGGGGAGGGGCGCTGAGCTGGGCGTTCTGGCACAGGCAGGCCCGGAAGACTGCCCATCCAGGGCCTTCTGGGGGCGGGGTGGGGGGGCGGAGGGAGCAGCCAGGGCACAGCCTGACCTTGAGGGTGCAGGCCCGGAAGAGCCCGGCCCTCAGGGAGGCTCCTGGGGTGAGAGGCGGCATTGTGCACGGGGCAGGCAGCCCCTTTTCAGGTTTTTTCTTTTGAACCCAGGTGGCTGTGAGGTGAACGTGGGAAGAGACTGGGGACACACGAGACTTGGGAGAGGGCTTGGAGCCTCCCATTTCCCAGGGAGTCCTTCCCACAGGCTTGTTCATGCACAAGGCGGGCAGCACTCTTCCCCCAGGGCTGGTAAAGAAAATGAGGCTGAGCCCAGGTCTGCTAAATGGGCCTGCTTGTTTGGGGGTGGTGGGTGGGGAGGATCCCGCCCTCTGTTCTTAGGCTGCAGGGGTACAGCTGCAAGGCGGAGACCACCACAGGCACCTCCCTTTGGCTCCCCTTCATCACATACTCACCGCTCTCCTCCCCCTGGACTTCCACCCCAAAAAGCCAGGGCTGAGCCAGAGCTCTGGCCTGGGTCACTCTGGGCAGTTGGGGACACCTGGAGATAGCCTGGATTTGGGCATGTGCGTGTGTGTGCACAGGTGTGCCAGACATACCTGTGTGATGATGAGTGTGTGACTGTTAGGTTCATGCACATGGTGTATGATTGTGCGTGTGTAAATCAGAGTGTTCAAATCTTGATTGTACCACTTTCAAGCTATGTGTCTCTGGTTAAGCTACTAAACATCCTGTAACTCATTTTCCTCATCTGTAAACTGGAATAATGATTGTGTTCACTTCATAGGGTTCCTGTGAGGAGTATAAGAATGTGTGCGACACACTTAGGACATTTAGCCTGAACCCCCTTCCCTTCTCTACTACTCTGTTTGCTTGGTGAACTCCTCCTCATTCTTCAATACCCAGAAGAAGGTCAGGCAGCATCAGGTCTATGTAACAGTGCTCGAAGATCCACCCTTCAGAACCTCAGTATCCAAAAACAGAGAGAGGAGCCTCTGCTCCCTGCCACACACCCACACAGCAATGGGAGGGCTCCGCTGGCCAGGGCGCCTCACGTCAGCACACAGATACACAAGTAAGCACGCACCCGTGTAATGATGCAGCCAGACTGAACGTACACCCACATACCCACGCACAATCCATGTAGATAGGCACAAATACTTTATGTTCTTAGTATTCACAGATAGAGGATTCACACACCTAGTGTTTGCACACACACAGTGTGCACAGATGTAAGCTCTACATTGTATGCACACATAGCATAGAAGCATAATTTACACATGTACACTTTGTGCACAGATAGGACACATGTACAGTACTTGGCACAAATATATAAGACTTATACTTTGTACACATAGAGACCTGTATACACAATATGCATGTGTGCACATGTGTACACATGCGGCTTATACCAGTGAACGATGGACATGCTGTTTATACACAGGGCAATGCAAAGAGAATTAGTGCATGTGCTTGTACACACCCAGCCACACAGAGGCCTGCACTGTTACCCTGGGGAAAGCCGCCCTGAGCCGATGCCCCTCCCTTTCACCTTCAGCGCTGAAGGCTGCATGGGACCCACAGATGGGGAATTAATTGGTGTCATTAACATGTGGAGATGATAATGACTTCCCATCGATCCCAGTGGCAGGCGCTTGGCCACTCCGAGGAGGTGGAGCTGGGAGCTCAGGACTAGGGGCCGGGCCTCCCTTGGAGAGCTCTGACCTTTGGTGGCCACTCCAGGAATTCCTGTTGTTCCCTCCACCCAGACAGTAATTCCTACAGAGCACAGTGTGGGGGAGGGAGTGGGGGACGGAAATCCAGGGGAGATTAGCGACTTGCCCAAGGTCACCTGGTCTGCTGGAGGACACAGGACTCCAGCCCCCCCATCTACTTTCCTGTCCCTCCCTGTCCCTCCCCTGCCCCCATTTCCTGGTCTCTACCCTCCATACCCCTGTAGGAGAAGTCTCTGTCTTCCCTTGCTCCCTCCAGGTTCTAGCTGTCTCCTGTGGGCTTGGCTCTGGCCTTTCTCTGGTGGGCCCCAGATCACAGGGTGATGGGGTTCAGCCATAGGAAGGGGAAGGTCTGGGCTGCAGCAAGACAGAGAAGACTCAGAAGTGGTGGCTGGAAGAACAGACAGACCAGCAAACTCCTGCTCCTCCTTCAAGATGCTGCCTCCTCCAGGAAGCCCCCCTGACTGACCCCACACCTGGGGTCCTGGGATCCCCTCTTCTGGTCGTTCCTCAGTCTTTCCTCCATTGCAGCCCTTATCTCACAGGGTTAGGTCTGTCTGCTCATCTCCTTCCACATGGTGTCTTGAGCCCTTTACTGATGGGCTGTATGAACCTAACTTTGCAGCTACTTCAGACTTAGTCCAGCATAGCCAATAGTAGGTGCCTAATGAATGTTGGGTAAACGGAGATAGGCTCAGAAAGACAGACAGACAGACAGAGAGGCACAGACCCGAGCTGGAGAGCATGTGCTCTAGGCCATGGTGAGTGGACAGGTAGCCCCTGACCTTGCAGGCTGGCCTGGGACCCAGTGTTCTGCAGAGAGTCTGGACTCTCTGGGGTCCCTTCCAGGCTGTGGGGTCCCCCTTCCCATCTTGCCCTCACAGGAGAGGAGTCTGCGGGAGAGTAGCTGTGGGTCCTGCTGCTGGGAGTGGGGCTGGAAAGTGGCAGTGGCCAGGAGGGGGTGCCTGTGCTGACAAAGCCAAGTACGGGATGTTCATGGCAGCCTTGTTCATGATTTTAATGGGACCCAAAGATAGGACTCAGACTGAGGATTCAGACGTGGACACAGAGTCTGAGCTCATCCCAGTTGCCCCCCAGAAGCCCGGCCTGGGCCAGGCCCCTGGGGTCACCCCCAGACTGCCTGGTTGCACTGAATTTGTTACTGTCACCGCATTTCCAGAGCTTCTAATGAGCTGCTAATGAGCTGTCAGCTAATTATGAGAATTAAATGGGGCAGCCAGGCTGGGCTGAACTTTTACTGAAAGCTTCTGGAGTATCCGGAGGAGGGAAGGTTCCGCCATCAGCCTCCTGGCCCCACACACCGGATTTGACCTCAGCCCCCATGTGCATGGGGTGGAGGTGGCTGACAACAGAGAGAGCGAGCGAGAGCCCCAGCAGACTAGAATTAGGCAAGTTCCAGCCTCCTGGCCAGGAGGGGCTGCCTGCTTGAGGGCAGCTGAGGGGCCCCAGGGGCCTGACTCTCTGTGACCTTGGGCAAGTCCCCCGGGTCTAGAGTCTATCTTCCTGTCTGTGAAATGGGCCAGGGGGAGGGCAAGGGCTGAACGAGATCATCCCTGCAGGCCCTTTCTCCCATCTCAGTCCACTTCAGAAGCCGCTCTCTTTACATACGGGACTCAGATGTCTCCAGCCCTGTGCGACTGGAGACCTGCCTGGGGCCCAGGGCCCCGTGAAATAATTAGTGAGCTCGAGCAAAGGGATCTGTAACTTGCTCAGGTGAGTGCACGTGCTGACAGAGCCAGGTGCAGGATGTTCACAGATGCATTGTTCACAATAGAGGCAGACTGGACACGCCCAAGTGTCCATCAACAGAGGAAGGGATACACGAGTGGTGATGTAGCCATGCTATGAAGTAGTACACAGCAATGAAAAAGAACACACTCGTCCCGATAGGCACGGAGTTCAGTTACTACAGTTTGGTTAAATCATACTCATCCCCCAACAACACAGGTCCAGTTTTAGTTACCATGGCATATTAACTGTGACTGCATAAAACACATACTTCCCAACTGGCTTTTCGGTCCCTAAATCACTATGTGAACAGCAGAGGCACACCGTGATCTGTGACCAATCACGTCGCCTCTTTCCAAGTCTGCTGGAGATCCGCCCCTGGGCACCTGCTGTTCGTTTCGCACAGAGAAGTGCAGAGTGTGTGGCCTTGTCTTCAAGTTAGAAAGCCATGTGCTATTCCACAAAATCAATCCATCGTCAGAAGAAGGAGTTAGGCAACAAAGATGAAAGTTCAACAAAGAAATGAACATTGATAATGATGGTATTGAAATTTGAGTCAGACAGAAACGGGGATGCTGACCTGCCCGGCTTTGACTCTAGCTGCTCAGCTGCAAGTGCCTGGCACAGGCAGACTCACCGGCGTGGCCGGGGAGGCAGTGGTGGGGACAGGGGCGGAGGTGTCCCACGGAAAGTGACGTTTGCAGAACGCTTCACCCTTTCAGGGGTATTTCACACCATCGAAAGCATGAAGAATGAAAGGTTGGAAGTGATCCGAACTTATAAAATAGTAGGACAATTCACCAAGACTCAGAAAAGACTCGCTCTGCATTATCAGTCACAGGACGAGAGGAAGCTGCTCTTGGTAAGTGTGTTACAAAGAAACAATACACTCAGTACATATTAGTGTTATTTATTTTTAAATTTCCCTGTGCATTTATAACCTACAGTAAGAGTTTTTAATGTTTGGATTTAAAAGTCACAGGACATTCATCTTCCTCACTGATTATCGAGATCGCTTGGCATGATTTCAGCCAGCAGTCGTGTTCACGCCCCCGCACCCCGGTGCAAAGCAAGGACTGCTGGTCCATACAACGCGCGGATGAATCTCACAGACACGGCGTAGCGGGAAAGAAGGCAGACGCAGGAAGGCACATACCTTAGGGTTCCATTTACATGAAGTCCAAAAGGAGGCAAACTAGTCTATGACGATAGAAGCTAGAACAGCAGTTGCCCTCGGGGCAGGTGGGTTATAAACTTGTTGGGGTGCTAGAAATATTCTGTATTTTGATTTGGATTATAATACTGTAATATATAATATTATAATAATATATATTTTTATTTGGTTCCAGGCATGTATAAATTTGTAAAAATTCATCAAGTTGTACACTTAATCATAGTGCACTTTATATAAGGTAGTCCTAAATAAATAATTTTTGTTGGAGAAATTCTGTGAGCACCTCAGTTTTATTTGGCTCCATCTTCTAGAATTTGACAGGATTTGACATGACTAGTTTATTTCTCCTTCAAACTCTGTCCTTGTCTGGCTTCGGGGTGCAGCCCTTCCAGCCCCCCTCATGTGTTTTTGGCTTCCAAGTGTTGCTCCTTCCCTTTCCTCCCGCCTCGCTCATCACCTGTGGTGCTGGTCCTGCCCTCGGGGCACCACCCTCTACCCTGGAGCCCAAGCATGCCCACAACCCTCCCTGCCCTCACTAGGTCCAGGTGTGACCAGAGGTTTGACTCTGTCACCCCTGTCACCTCACTCTGTCCCTGGAGGGAGGGAGGGTAGAGAGGAAAGGAGGGACAGAGGGAGGAAGAAAGAGAAAGGGAAGAAGGAAGGAAGGGAGGGAGGGAGGTAAGGCTGCTGGGGAAGAGGCAGTGCGGGGAGAGGTTGTGCAGGCTGGAGCTGCTCAGGGCGGATTTGGGCCTGATCCCCGCTCTGAAGCAGTGACGCCCCATTAAATGCCGTCCCAGCCACCCCACGTGTCTCCCTGATCAAACCTGGAACTCCACACTATTAGCCACATATGGCATTTTGAAATGGCTTTTTTCTGGGGGGCGACGAACCCCAAAGACATTGCTAAGATTTACATTTTCAAATATATGCTGACCTTTTTTTCCTCTTTCTTTGAGTTCATTTGTCATCAGTGTATAATTGAATCAATATATTTCCCGATCAGCCCCAAGATTGAATAAGGTCACGGGGAGCCGAGTGTGGGCATTAGACGTCATTATTTCACTCCGAATGAGCGGCCATGGCGCGGGCATTCCGGGCGCCAAATGAAATTCTATTAGATTCTATTACACTTTTACAATTATAGAGACGTTCCAATATTACAAGGGGAAATGAAGTCATAATAAAAAAGCCCAGAGGTATATTACAGAGAAATGGGCACACTATTTTTCTAGTTAAAAACTTGATGGAAGGCGATCCGCTGGATTTCGGTTGCCAAGATGTGACCTTGTTCTCAAAGCCTCTCAGCCACTCTGCCAGCTCTTCCTTCCTCAGGCTCTGCCGGCCCAGGAGTGGTCAGAGGTGCAGCCCAGAGAGCTAGCTGACACCCCCTGTTCAAGCTGAGTCCAGCTCCTGGGTCCCAGGAGTCACCGATGTGTTCCAAAAACGATGTCACACCTGGGGAAACAGAGGCAGCCCAGATACTGAACCATTCTGGGCAGAGTCCCAGAGTGTGTGAGAGAGAATGCAGTGGCCTGAGCTGGCGTGCAGGATGGTGGTGTGGGACCTCGTGGGGGTTGTGGGGGTGTGTGAGCTTGGGGGCGGCTGCCCCGGCTGGACTCCCTTCATGTAGGGCAAAGGTGATATTTGGGGGTGCTCACTCCCTGCCATGGGACACCCCCACAGATAACTGTGCTACAGTGAGTTAGGGGTCCCTCCACCCTGTCCTGACCTCTCCAGATAGAGTTCCACCCAGCCTCGGAGTAGAGATAAGACAGGGCCCAGGGGGTAGTCTGATGGGGCTTCCTGAAGGAGGGAGCAGACAAACTAGGCCTTGAAGGATTGGGAGGATGTGGATAAAGGGATCAGAGAGGAAGAGCCCTGAGCTCGGGCATGGGGTTGGGGTCGGGTGAGGATGGGTGGGGTGCAGGGTGATGAAAGGCCTGGAGGTTGTCAGGAGCCTGACCCATGGCGTCATGGAAAAGGGGGTGGAGGGCAGTTCAGAGATCAAAGGCTGGAGAGTGGACAGAGGGCCAGGGGCTGGGAGGAAGGGGCTGGACTTCAGCCTCTGTCCCAGAGTAGGGTGATTGTCCCGGATAAGCCACCCACTGTGGGACAGGACAGGGAGCCAAAGGAAGGGGGTTCAGGAAGGTCCATGGAGCCTGGGCGGGGCTCAGACACCAGGGCCATCTGGGAAGAAGACAGTGATGGAGCCTCTTGGGAACAGGTCTGGGGCCCGCCCTTCCCTTGGGCCCTGCCCAGGCCCAGCTGAAGATTGTCTGGTGGACAGATGAATGGGTTTGGGGAGTTTCCCATGAGCACTGTGATCAATAGCATGATGGGTCTCTAAGTTTTTGCTTCCCTGTCTCTGAGGAGGTGCGTAGTTTCCCACCCACAGGTGTTGGCTTGGCCAGGTGTCGTATGCAGAATTCTAAAGATGCCCCCCCACCAGCAAGATTCCTGACCCCTAGTTATTCATGAAACACTAACCTAGGGCTGCTGTGAAGGGATTTTGCAGATGTAATTAAAGTTCCAAGTCAGCTGATTTAAAATGCAGAGATGATCCAAGCGGGCCTGACCTGGTCAGGTGAGCTCTTTCAGGACAGAGCAAGTCCCTCCCTGGTTAGCAGCAGTAAGGGCAGTGAGAGATTCAAGGCACATGGAAGATTTGTTGCACCTTCGCTAGCTAGAGGATGGAGGGGGCCACGTGACCAGGAATGTGGGTGGCCTATAGAAGCTGCTCCCACCCCCCCTCTCCCCCAGCTGACAGTCAGCAAGGAAGCAGGGACTTGGTGCCAGAGGCACAACGAGCAACACTACAAATGCAATAGCAGGAATGAGCTGGGAACAGGATCCCGAGTCCTAGATGAGGCTGCAATCGGCTGACACCTTGACTTCAGGTGGAGCAGAGAGCCACTGCACCAAGCCAGACTTCCAGACCGGGAGCTAATGGAGAGGTGTTGAGCTGAGTTGGGAAATTTGCTGTAATTAGTTACACAGCAGTAGAAGACTAACACAACCCTGTGATTAGTTTGGACAATGGCCGTGACGGTGTGTGGGTTCCGGGACAAGGCGTTGTGCTTCTGCTCAGCCTCTTATCTCCTTTGATGGTGTGAGAAGCCCGTGGTCAGGGAGCTATAGCCCCTTCTGCTGGGCCCGCGGAACAGGCCGAAACCCAACAAAAATCTGCAGCCAACCCAGCCAGCCTACATCCGAAGTGGTCACCCACAGCTGCAGACCTGGGAGTGAGGAAAGAAATGTAAGTCACAGAGTTCTGGAGAGCTTTGCTATGCTGTAATGTCACGGTAACAGTCGGCTGTGACAAACACCTCCATCTGAGCAGCAGCTGGGCACAGGCCGGGACAAGAGGCAAGGGCTGTGTTGGGTCCTAGAGCAGCACCCCGTCCGCTCCCGCTTTGCTGCTCCTGGGCCTAAGGCATTCAGAGGTCAGCTCAGTGTCCTGACAACCACTCTGGGCCTCTGTGTGCCCTTCCCGTTGGAGTCACCTCTGAGCTCTCTGTGCCCTGCCAGACAGTCTCCTTGAGTAGGGTTCCTCCAAGAAAGCTGGCGCCCTGCCACCTTCCTTCCCCTTGCTCCTAGGGATATCCTCACCTTTACCCACTCAAACTCTGCCTTTGCAGACACCTCCAGGGTGGTGGATTCTCTTCTCTCTGCAGCTCAACCGTTCCAGCTGGCCTCTGGCCTTCAAACTTTCCAGGAAGATGTCAGGCACCTGCCCCCAAACTCAGAGGTCACAGGTCGTGTTCCCCCAACAACCCCTCCGATGGCCTGGCAGCCCTTTCCCACCGCTGCGGAAGGGAGAGGCAGTGACCGGCACTAGGAGATTTCTCCAGAGAAATCCTGGCTCCCCTTTCACTGATGACTGGCTTCTCTCTGCTGCCCACTGGAGGCAGTGGCTGGGTGAGGGGCAAGTACAGGACTCGTAACTGTCTTCTCCCCTGAACTGGTTGAAAACAAGTGGCCTGTGTGATGCCCCATCCCCCACGTGTTGGCGGGCATCGCCTACAAAGAGGGACACCTCCTATGTAGCCACTACGTGGCCAGCAAATCCACAAACTGACGCTGACGTAAAACTACCACGTAGTCTTCGGGTCCCGCTAGGTCCCACTGCCCGTCCAGCAGTGTTCTTCATAGCAGAGACGGTCCAGGTATTTGCATCTGTGCCTCATTGAGTCATCATTTCTCTTGTCTCCTTTGATCTGGAGCAGTTCCTCGGCCGCTCCTCACCTTGTCACTCTCGAGGCTACAGGCTGGGTCTTTGGTAGAATATCCCTCAGTTTGGGTCTGTCTAAGGTTTCTCAAGGTTTGGTACGGGCTCTGCAGTTTCGGCAGGGACACGGCAGAAGCCACGGTGGGTTCTGCTCGTTGCACCCAATCAGGTGGGGCACAATTCTGGTTTGTTCCATGACTGATGTGCTCACTTCGACCACTTGATTAGGACGGTGCCTGCCGGCTTCCTCCACTGTAAAACTACTCACTTTTCCTTTGTTATTCATAACGATGTGAGAAGGTATTTTGAGATTATGTAAATATCCCTTTCATCGTTAAATTTTCAATTTATTCATTCATGTCAGTGTGGACCCATGGTTTCCTGTTTTAGTCAAGGGGCTATAAACTGCTACTATCGCTATTTATTTTGATGTTCAAATTGCCCCAGATTTGACAGTGGGAGCCCCTTCCAGCTGCCTTCTGTTCCTTTTGATACGTGCTCCCCATCATTATTTGAGCACACCTTTACTTTTTGGCACAATAAGATGTCTTAGGCTTATCTTGTACTTTCCCTACTCCAGCCCTGGAATCAGCCCTTTCTCCAAGAAGCCCTGGTTCATTTTAGTGGATGATTATATTTAGAATTCAAGCTCTGTACTCTTTGCTATGAGTGAGTTGGTGCTTGCAGGCTTATTCAGTGGACTGAGCTAAGGAATATATGAATAGATCAATCAATAGATACATTTATATCTATGAGCCCTGTCCAGAAAGTATCCAGCCATGTACTATGAAAAATAAAGACATTGATTGAAGAAGATACAAGAAACATGGTACACAGGACAATGATGCCTCAGTCCCCTTCAAAGACCTCACACCATTCTCCTGATGTCATTAGCAACTTCAGCATGATGTGCCTTCTGCTCTGGTAGCAGAAGCCGTGGAACGAATTTTGCCACCACATGTTTCATGCCAAGGTCCTGCATCAGCATCTCGGACACAGTACTTTTTGGAATCCGCAGATCAGCTTCTAGGTCTCGCTCTGTCGGTCGCCGATCTCTGTTGACTGCAGCCCGTCCATGTCTGACATCCTCAGGTGCTCTGCTTGTTGCAGGCCTTCCAGTATGTGGATCACTTTCAACAGATTCTCGACCATCTTTGAAACATTAGTGCCACACTTTTATTTGTGCTGCACTCATAGCTTCATCCCCAAAAACCTTAGGAATCATCTGAATAGTTTCTGTGGAGAAATGTTCAAGCTTAATGCAAAATTTGGTGCAGATTCCTTGCTCTACTCACTTAGTCATTTTGAATGCAACGGCCACACAGTACACATGCTCACTTAACAGGGTCTACGGCCCCCACTGACTAGTACAGTGAAGTCGTCATTGTTTGAAGATGCGCATTCCAGTCCACTCTCCTTGGCTGCCAGGTACATCAATGTCGCATAAACCATTCTCATTATATTAACAATGGCTGGACTTTTTCTGGACAGACCTCGTTGTATATTTTACCATCTATCAGTTATCTATCAATCTATCATCACTTCTCTCACTCTCTCTCTTATCTATCAATTATCTCTATCTCTGTCATCTATATCTCTATAGAAAACTGCACATTCTCTTATATACTTCAAATCTAATTCAGGGTTTGTTCCAGTTTTCTCCTTTTTCTTATTTGTAAGTCCCTTCCCCACAGCTTGAAACATGGATCTCATTAGCCTCAATACATGTACATACTTGATCAGTCCCTGTATGTAATCAGGCTCCTCCTGCTTCTCTGCTCTCCCACCAGCTGCCTCCTGCACCCTACCTGCTCCGGCCACTGTGGTTGACCGCCCTGCACTTGGGTGTACTGTTGACCTGCTCAGGCTCCAGCACCACACCCTTCTTGGGGCCGCTGTGGCTTCCCTTGGCCTCTGGGGCAGACACTGACCTTACTTGGCCTCATCTAATAGCTTTGGGACAAAATTGTTCTTTAAAAGAAGGGAAGGGAAGAGAAGGAGTGGAAAATCCCATTGAAAATCCCTCTCACTTGTGGCGGGCAGCTGCCCCCTTTCCAGCAGGCCCCACGTGGCACTGTTCTTTTGCAGACCTCAGGATATCAGACTGGTGAGTGGCCTTGTTTATGCTCAGCCTTCCTCTCCACTCCCTCTACTTAGCCTCTCTGCCCAGCCTCCCCAGCTATAAAATGGAGAGAGTAGCACCTGCCTTACATGTTGTTGAGAGGATGCAGTGCTCTAGGCCCGGATCACTGTGGGCCTTCTGGGGGGCCTCGTCACAGCCCCTGCCACCCTGTCACACTGCAGCAGCCCACCCCATTGCTCAGACAGAAGTACACCCGGGCAAGCTTCAGGTTTCTCCTTTCACACCCCAGGCATTCTTTGGCAGCATCTCTAAGATGCTCTCAGGCAGACCTGCTGTGTGCCCATTTCACATCCTCACTGGGGCTCTTTGAGTCCTGACAGGTTTGGGCCTGGGTTGGAGGGCGGGGCAGGCCCTTAGCCCATGGTGGGACTTGGCCCTGCCCCTGCCTGAGGTAGATCTGGGGCTGAGCCAGGGGCATCCTGGTACCCCCACCCGCCAACGCGCTGCAGGCAGGACTGGACTGTCAGCTCACAGGGGTCTCCACAGCTGCCCTGGCAGGTGTGGGCTCGTTCCTGAGGCTCAGCCATGCCCTCCACCGGGCATGAAGCTTTCTTTGCTGCTGTCTCTGAGATGGGGTACATAGTAGGACAGGGCAACGCTCAGTGGCCACGTGCAGGCAGTCCATGATTTTGAGGGGATGAAGGCCTGCTGGCAGCTGTGTCACAGTGGAGGACATCAGGGCAGAGACTGGGGAAGCAAGAGGGCAAGGAAGAGAGGCTGAGTGACACCAGGGGCCTGGATGGGGTGGGAACAGGAGTCTCTATGGCCACATAGGCTGGGCCCCGGGCAACCAGACTTCGGAGTGGACAGCAGCCACGCTGGGCAGATGGCTTCTGTTCCAGTGCACCTCCAGACATTTCCTGGTGGGAGCTCTGGTTACCGATGGGGTGTGATCCTACATAGGACCAGTGTGCATCGTTCAGGTGTGACTCTGGGATCCACCTGAAGGACACAGTTCCTGTCATTCCTGAGCAACTCCTGGAGGAGATTGCAGGCCCCTCTTCTGTCCCCAGCCTTCTCCTAGTGGGGAGGGGTCTCAGGGCAGAAGCACCCTGGGGTGAGCAGGGCCCTCCCTGGGGACCAGCCCCTACCCTTCCTGTGGTTCCAAGCCCAGGTTCTGGCTGTGCAGAGGCGTGGAGCTCAAGGCTAATTGTGAATTAGGAGCCCAATTATGCCTGGCAGAATTGGCTCTGTGCTGCCTCCTCTTCCCGACAGACATGTATATTAATAGTTGGCACTTATTGAACCAAATATGAATATTCATCTTCATTTATATTTCAAGGCCTTTCCTCCTGGAGGCCCGCAGGGCTGCGACCAGCTCCAGCCCCATCACGGAGCTGACAGCTCGCACTCCTGGGCCCTGACTCCTGGCTCGCAGGGCGCTGCGGCGGCCTGGCTCCCAGCTGTCCACAAACACTCATTAGGGGCCGGACCCAGCGAGCTGCGGAGAATGTGTAATCGCACCCGCGCTGCTAATTAGGGAGCTGATGGGGCATTGAGGGCGAGAGGACGAATTCTTTAAACAGAGGACGGGAAACTTGAAGAGCTGTAATTACTTGGAGCAGAGTTCATTTCAGAACTCCGGAGCCAATGAGTCTGATGACAGCCCTGCTCGGAAGGAGTGTGGGTGGCGGGTGGGAGCGGAGGGAGGAGTGAGCAGTGGCCCGGGCACCCCAACTCCAGGCCTCCCCAGTTCCTGGCCCTTTTTTATTGTTCAGTGCAACTCTGCTATGTGGCTGCTGCCCACGGTCCCATGCCCCGCCCACTTCAGGGACAGCTTCCTCTACCTGGGAGTCACTTTGGGGTCAGGCCCTGTCTCTCCAGAGTGCTCCTCCATCATGGTGAGCTGTTGCTGGGTGCTCCCTGCTCCACCAAGGGCTGTGGCTTGCCATCGACAGCCACCACCCCCAACACAGTGAGTCACAGTCTAGCATCTATCTGCCAGCTGATGTCCCTCCTTCCTGGGGTCAGCAGAGATGGGGGCATTGGGCTCCCCAGATACCCAGGCTGGGACTGACAGGACTTACCCCACAGAGGGAGCAAGTTCAGATCGCTTGCTAACAGGACTTCCTCCAGAATCTCCCAGGCATGTCACCTCAGGCCTCAGACCCTTCTAGGAGGCATTGACCTCTGGGTGCTTTCCACTCCTGAGCTGCTCCTCCAGCTACAAGGCCGCCACCCCACCCCAGGCTCCTGCACACCTCGCTGACTAAGGTCGCCTCCCCCTCTCCCAGGGGAGCCTTGCCACTGTCAGCAGGAGAGAAGGCGTCTCCCCATGTTGCTCTGTCTGCCCCAGTGCAGGGTCCCACATCAGTCACTCATATCAGAGCAGCTGGGGCAGGGGGAGGGGACGACAGCCCACTCCTCCACCCTCCCTTTCCACCTCCCCTTCTACCTCCAATGCCACCCAGGTCTCCCAGGACAGCTGTGGGCAGGAAGAGTGCCAGGCCCATGGTCAAGAGGGGACATGGGAGCTTCCGGGTGGAACGTCCTGCCTCTGTTCCCACTGGGCTGAGCTGCATGCCTGACTTCCTGTCACTGACAGAGTCCACCCAGCAGGTGGGCACCTCTCCCTGCCCCACCCTGTGGGTAGTCCTTGTTAGGTCTAAATCCAGACTCTGAAAGGACGAACTTCCTCAGTGAGTGAGCAGTGCCCCGTCCCCATGAGTGAGTGGGGCAGCAAGAGCGCTGGCGGTCTTCCCTGTCAGCCTTTCCCCTGTTACCCAAGGAGAAGCTTTTGACTCAAACTGCATTTTTAAGGTCTGCAGTCTCCCCCAGAAGAGTCGTCAGCACTTCCTTTGATACCTAGCTGCTGCTTATTGCATGTTATCTAGTCGTGCCGGCAGTGATAGTAATGACACAAGCCCCTGCTTGCTGAGCACCTCCTAGCTGCCAGGTGCTGGCCTCGGTGCTTCACACGTATTGTCTCCTTCAATCCTCACAGGAGCCCCAAACAGATAGTATTATAATTTATCATTCCCCATTTTACAGATGAGGAGATGCGGGTTCAGAAAACTTGGTGGCTTGTCGGTAAGCAGCAGAGCAGGGATGGACTTGAACTCCGGTCTGTCTGGCTCCAAAGGCCGTGCTCCTCACCTTGCTCCTTGGCTGCTCCTGGAAGGCCAGGCCAGCAGGGGCTCCTGGGGCAGAGACCCAGACTGGAAGAGGAGAGGAAGGAAAGCCCTGCTGTGGGGGATGGAGAGATGGGGCCGGGCGTGGGTCCCCCAGGGACCTGGGAATAATGTGGGACCAACGTCTTCTCCACTTCTGTGCTGTCTAGCACTGTAGCCACTAGCCCCGTGTGGCTATTTAAATGAACTAAAATTCAATAAAATTACAAACTGGGTTCCTCAGTCACGCTGGCCCCATTTCTGTGTCAGTGGTCACTGTGGAATATTAACCTTTGCCATCGCCGATCACCCCACCCTGAATGCCAGGGGCTTTCCCAGCTCAGGGTAAGACTTGGAATCCAAAACATTCTGGAGCCTCCTCCCCAGCGCCCTTCAGAGTCTCAGAGTGTTGAGTGTCCCGCAGGGGCAGGGTGGGAAGGGGCTATGAGGGAAAGTGTTGAGAGCCCCACCCTCAGAGCTGCCTCTGTAGCCCCGACTCAAGCATCAGAGACTGCAATTAGCAGGTGGCAGCCACCGCTGAAACCTGCCGGTGCCCTGCTCTGGAGGCTGGGCAGCTCACAGCAGCTTTGCTCTTTTTCCTGCTAGAAGAGATCAGAAACAGAAGCATTCAGGCTGCGCCTGGCTCTCTCCTCTCTCGGCATGAAGTCTGTGCCCAGCCCTGCCAGGCTTGGATTCCAATTAGGGAAGTGAGGCTGCAGCCACGGAGGGACCAGCGCCCAGCCAGCAACCCACCTGGCCACCTCCCCAGCAATCAGGAGCTAATTGTCACAGGGGCTGGCTCAGCAGCACTCTCCTTGCTTCCGCAGGCCCAGCTGCCGCTCCTCGCTCCCAGGGAAGGGCTCAGCCCTTTGTCCCAGCAAGTTTGAAACCATCTGGACAGAAGGTGGCAGCCCTGTGTTCACAGCATTCTGGACTTTCTCCCTGGCCCAGGCAGATGCTGGGAGAGAAAGCTCCCCCAACCGGCGCTGAGCCGGGGAGGCTGCGGCCATCTGAGGGCTGTGCTCCAGTGTGAGAGTTCAGATGAGGACGCATGGGTACCCTTACACCTGTGCCTTAGGATAATCTATCTGGGGACACAGGCATGACAACGGGATTAAGATGGAAGATGAGGGCCGAGGTGACGGTGGAGGTGGCCATAGGGATGTGAGGGTTCTGGGAGGTGGCTCAGGCTGGGCCTGGCAGGGGTGTCTCGTCACTGAGGCCACCGTGTCCCTGGCGCTGATGCACACGGAGGAAAGGCAGAGAAGGAGGAGGGGCCGCAGTTCCGTCCTCATCGCGGCATTTCACTCTGCAGTTTACAAAATGCTTCTCTTCAGTGTGTTCCCACCGCTGTGGGAAGCAAGCAGGTCAGGACTGCCAGTCCCATTCTGCAGAAGAGGGAAACTGAGGTCCACAGAGGCAAACTGACTTGCTCCAGGTCACACTGTGTCAGAGGTGCCGTTGAAACCTGGTGCTGACCTTCTTGCTCCCCAGCCCCGGCTCTGAGAGACTGCGGTCCGTGGCTGCCAACAGAAACGTCACACCTTCGTTTCGCTTGGGGAATGTAATTTATTGCAAACATAGCTGCGCTTGGTTCCAAATGGCCTGGATTTGGGACTGTGGCTGACGTTTTATTTGGAGTTTTAGAGAAAATGGCACAAATGAGAGCTCTCTACAACCTGGAAACCCACTCCAGAGGGTTCTGGTCCAGGAGGCAAGGATGAGGAGCTGCCCTGAATGCCCCAGGCCTCCAAGGAAGGACCCCTGCACTGTGGGACAGCCGAAAACAAGGGAAAGGGGGAAGTTTGGGCATGGATTAACAAACAAAATGGGACTTCATTTGGGACCTTAATTGCTCTGTGAGAACTTGATGATGGGAGAGGGACGTGAGGGCCATTTGTAGGGGGATTTTTCTATCGCTGCTCAGGCGTCTGTGGCCCACGCTGTCCGTGGGGCTCCCTGTGCACCCTGTGGTTGGACTGGCTGGGCAGTGGGGCTGGTTGTAACTGGAGGTGGAACAGCAACAGGGCGGGTGACACTTTGGCATCAGTGTCTGAGCCGGCCCTGGGTTAATCAATTAACGTCCTGTTCCAATCTACGCAGAGGCTCCTTAGGGCTGCAGCACTCTAGCAGGGCTGAGGATGGGGCCTTGGCCAGCTAAGAACAACTGGACAACTGCTGATGGAGAACTGGTTGTCCCCCCTTCGCCCTAGTAGGCAGCCATGCCCCCAATGGGCAGACCAGAAAGACTGGAGAGAACAAACACTGGGCGACTGTGGGAAAAGGAGGACTTCATCCGCCCCTCACTGTTGCTATGCCAGACCTTCCTCTGATCATTGTCCTCCCAGCTCCTGCCAAACAGGGACTTTGCTAACCTGCTTGGTCAGAACCTAAGACGTCCACTGGGCCTGGTCACTCAGGGTCATGGCATCTTGCTGACTGAGGTAGGGCATGAGCCCTGAGTCCCATGGCCACCTTTCCTCTGTTCATCCCTTCTGGCTCCATGTCCTAGGAGGAGCGCTGGACTCTGAACCTCTCCCAGGGCTTCTTTCTGTCCTCAGGCCCTCTGGAGGTGCTGATGCCACACCGTGGGAAGTGGTGGGCCCTGCTGAAGCCCTTGAGCTGGTGGTCCATGTTCCTCCAGCCCAGTGCAGCCTCTCAGAGCCCTGCACTGGGGTGTTAGGCATCGCAGAGGTATTATAAGCAGGCTCTGATTCCCAGTCTGCTGCTGCTCCCTGAGGAGGCAGGGGAAGGCAGGCTCTGCAGGGTAGGACGCAGGCATTCCTGGGGCCCTGGCAGAAATCATCTCTGATACAGCAGCACTGCAACCTCATCCTCAACCTAGGATGGTTATTAACATATTAATTAATATTTAAAAACTCATTATGCCTTGACGATGGCTTCCTTAAGCTGCTTTTATATTAATTGCAGCCACCGAGGAGCAATAACCATACTTATGTGGCAAAATGGAGTCATTCTACTTAATTACCGAGGAGGTTTTATAGGCAGGCTTTGAAGCCTGCAAACAATCAGAGAGCTGATGTGGTGTCGTCTTCTCAGATTTTCTTTTAAGTGGGAGGCTGTGATGGTTAGACAGTTGTTTATTACATTGAGATGAAATCTTCCCATCAACACACGGCTTTCTTTTCCTTATGCCAGGCTGGGGGCACCTGGTCTCCCCGGGCACAGGGCCCTGGGAAGGCCTGTCCTGAGGCTGTGGACGGTGGGGAGGGGGCGTTGCAGGGGGCTCTACCACCCACCCTCCGTGTTGGGGATGCACTGACAGACAACCCCACAGGCCAAGGTCCAAGGACTAGAAATGCTTCTCCTTCTTCGCTTGGTAGGGTTCTGCCTCTGAGCCCTGGCCTTGGCTGAGACCCTAGTTCTCTGTCCATGGTTAACTTCAGCCTTCTGAGTGGGCTGTGCCTTCAACCGTTTCGGTTTGCTGGGGGTGATCCTGCCAGGCTCAGGCCACAGCACCCGTCCTCCCTGTACTCTCAGACCCTTCCTGAACCACTTGGCCCTGGTGCTCACCTCTGCAGGGGGTCGTACAGCCACCACCCACCAGCTCTGCCCACTGCTTGTGGGGTCCTGTGACAGCCCTTGAGGCAGCTCAGTCGGTACACTGGGCCAACTGCAAACGGTGCAGGCGGTGGGAGAGGCCACGGCGGCCCTGCCTATCTTCCTCCAGCCTGTGTGGGCAGGTCCCTGTCATCATCAAAGGGGCTGAGGGCACAGCTTGAGAGGGAGCCCTGGTGGCTCCGTCAGCTCCAAGGTGACGGAGGTGCTCCTGGCGACATCAAGGCCTCAGACAAGCCGGGCATGCTGAGGCCCAGCCAAGCAGACCCGGCGTGGTGTCTGTCTGGGACGCCAGCGGACAGTGTGACTGCTGAAGCATCTGAAAAAGAATCACAGACCCAGGCCATCCCTCTGAGTCCTGGCACCAAGGAAGCCCTCCAGGGCAGGGACAGAGCTAAATGGTGTTGGGAGATGGCATCAGCTTACTGTGCTTTAAAAATTATGGTGAAATGACAGGCGGGAAAATTGGTGAATCCCTCCCGCGCTGCTGATAACACCAGAGCTCATCCATCACCTGCACAGGGGTGGCCAGAACCATTTGGAGCCCTGGCCGCTTTAAGGGGTCCTCTTGGGTGGGGGTGGGCAGAGGCTGGCAGCCACCAGGTGCCCAGCATGGTCCTTCGGAATGAATGGAGCCAAGGCTCTGGACACGTGGAGGCCAAGGTGAACAGGGAGCTGAGCCGGGACCAAGGTTGCCCCAGGGTCAAGGAGGATGTTAAAGGTAGGGGCAGGGTGCGATTTACGGTTTGGTCTGGGGTCAGTCCAGGTAGTTTGAGGTAAGGCTAGATTCAAGTTAGGGGTCAAGTAAGGCTTCCATCTGAGTTTAGGATCAGGGAGCAGAATTGGAGTTTGGTTTGGGGGTAGGTATCTTGTCCTAGATGAGGGTACACTTGGTTTCCTCCTCTGTGAAATGGGAATAATAATGTGTCCTATACGGCAGGTTGGCTCTGATCATTGAGACGAGGCAGGTGAACCACAATGCTCACAACAGGTGCTCAGTAAGCAGCTCTGTGGGGCCTGTGTTGTCTTGGGGCTTGGGGGAGGGGGGTGGAGCTCAGCAGCAGAGCCTGAGATGGAGAGGTGTGCATGTGGTTTACTAAGGAGGTGCTCCCGGGACGAGCCTGCGAGGAGTGGGAGTGGGCTGAAGGCTGGGAAGGGCAAGGCCAAGCTGGTGTGTCGGGAGCTGGGGTAGAAGACAGGGTTTCAGATCATTTCAGATCCGCAAAACGCAGTGTCAGTCTGCTCCGGCCTGGGGAAATGTGGAGTGAAATGCCGCGCCCCGGTCATCCTGACCCGGGACAAGGGAGCCGGGCTTTCACGCCCCAGGTCCTGCTGGTCTCTGGCCAGGACCCGTGTGGTGGTTAACCATAGGTGTCAACTTGGCTGGGCCACAGATGCCCTGATAGCGGGTACAGCCTGGTTTCTGAGTGTGCCTGTGAGGGCGCCTCCAGAGGAGATCAGCGTTTGCATTGGTAGTCTGAGTGGAGACGGCTGCGTCACCCAGCCTGCTGGGGGCCCGACTAGAACGGAAACTCAGAGCAGGACTTACTGCCGGCCCTGCCACTCCCAGGCCTCTGGACTCAGACAGGGACTTAGACCATCAGCTCCCATGGTTCTTCTCGGGTCTCTGGACCTGGACCGAATTACACCACTGGCTTTCCTGGGTCTCCAGTTCGCAGATGGCAGATCGTGGGACCTCTCAGCCTCCCAGGAACTGTGTGAGCCAATTCTTGGAATAAATCTCTTCTGTCTGTCTGTCTATCTGCCTATCCATCCATCCTATTGGTTCTGCTTCTCTGCAGAACCCTGACTAACACAGCCCACCCCACAGAGGTCGACCCCAGACCCCTGGCTCGGCAGTCCCGGGGTAGTCACTGTCATCGGCATGCTGCTTGTGAGGTGGTCAGAGGCTCATGCACACCGAGACCAGGGAGGAGCCAGCAGAGATGACAAAGGGCCTGTGGGTTGCCTGGGTAGAGCACCCCCAGAGCTTCTCCAGTGATCCTGGATGGGGGCCCTGTGCTTGCGGCCTGGCAGGAACTAGCCAAGTCCACACTGGACAGCCCCTGATCCTGAGATAGAAGGCTCTAAGGCACAAAGGGCTCTCCAAGGGGAGGAAAATGGAAAAATAACAGTAATGATAGTAGCTAACACTGACATAGCACCTTTCCTATGCGGGACACTGTTTTAAGGGCTTTCTATAATTGTATACACCAATCCTGGGAGACAGATGACCATTCTCGCTAGTTTACAGGTGAGGAAAATGAGGCTTGGCAAAGCCATCCAACATGCCCAAGGTCACATGGCCAGAAGTGGCCATAACCAGCAGGGTTAGCCAGAGGACAGCGGGAGTCGGCAAGCAGACTGTGTGGAGTGGGTGCTCCCAGGCTGGTGGCGGGTGCTGGCCTGGGCTCTGTCAGGGAGATTGGGGGATGCTGGGTTAGGAGGTTTGCTCAAAGTTACACACAGCTGGTAGAATTCAAGCCGAAGTTAAAGGGATGACTTTTTCTTTTTTCCAGGTTTACTATGATTTGGTTGGTAAGCAGCACCATGCAAGTTTAAGGTAGGTAGAATCATTACAGCATAATGATTCGACTTCCATGTATCATGAGATGATTACCACGATACATTTAGTTAACATTTGTCATCTCATGTAGATGCAAACAGACACACACTTTTTCCCTGTGATGAGAACTCTTAGGATTTACTTTCTTAAACAGTCCTGTATGTCGTGTAGCAGTGTTACTATAGTCATCGGGGTGTATGTTGCAAAGGATGATACTTTTAAAACATGAAGTCACATAGTTTTCTTTTCTTCTGTTTCTTCAGTGCCCCTCCCACCACCTCCACCCTTCATTCAGGGAGAGTCACCTGCTGTCTCCGGAGGCTCGGGGTTGTTAGGGCAGGATGCAAAGTAAGGGTCAGACTCAGGGGCAGAACTGCCCCCTGCCCCCGACTCTGTGTCCGTGGAGAAACGGGCATGTTATAAAGCCAATGAGGTTGCGAGAGAAGAGGTTTTCTAAGTTCCTCAAGCTTCGTTGACATAACTGAGTCAAACCTGGTGGACATGATCTTTGAGTTTTACTTGAAGCCATGATGTCAGGCAGGACGTTACAATGAGGAGGTTCCCCTGACAGGCAGAGGAAGTGGAGGGGTGGAAGCCACAAAACAGTGAATAGGAGAGAGGTTAGGGGCCAGCAATCAGAGCCCTGATTGCCTCCTGCTGTGAAAGCACAGGGGAGGGGAGTCAGTCACCCAGATGGTTTGGGGGCCTCCCAGAAAGGGGGCCTAGACTGGAAACAAAGCCTCTTCCTTAGTGAGGCTCCAAGCTCCACAGGGGCCAGGGCACAATGGGACCACGCAGGCAGCAGTTTGGAGATGGCCGAGGAAGGTGTCTAGGTGGCTGAGTCAAAGGGAAGCCTCACAGAGCCCCCCACACCCCATCACGTGGGGAAGAAAACACGTCTGTGTTCCCAGGCCTGCAAAGGGGGTCCTGGGGAGGGCGTGGGCAAATTCAAACAGGCTTGCCGTCAGTCAGGCCCTGGAGTCACAGAGCCAGGGTCTTGTTCTGGTGGCCATTAGTGCTGTTTGTCAGATGGGACTGAGCTTCCAGCTCCACGGTGGGGCCATGTGATTACTTCCGGCCAAAACATTATGAGTAGAAGTGACTGACATGTGCCACTTCCAGGACAAAGTATTTAACTGCTGAAGCGAAACCTTCCATAGCACTATCTTCCTTCTGCTGTAGTGGTGTTCTTGGGGGTATCCTCTCTGTCTGCCTGGGTCCAAGAGGGAGGACATGATACAAAACACAGCCCATGGCTGATGTATGATGGACATGGAACATGAGTTATTGGGGACTGTTTGTTGTTGCAACATAACCTAGCTTATACCAGCTGATACAGATGTCATAAACAGAGGCCAGCACTAGGCTCAAGGGCTCAGCTCCTGGTTCACACAAGGAGCCAGTCCAGTCACACTGAGACCAGTGAGAGCCCAACAGGCAGCTCGTGCACCTACTGCCTTTCCCCTTGCCGCCATGAGAGGTGCGACCTGCCCCTGGTGCTGGCTGCCATCTCTGGAAGAAGGAAGTAGAATGGAGAAACGTTAAAAGAGGAGGGAAATAGTCCTGATAGCTTGAATTTTGAAAGACTATGAAAAAGACATTGAGTTAACCTGAAGAGACTCTTTAAACTTCCTGGAAAGGGACGAGCTAATTTTAATTGGCAAGTTAGAGGATCCTCCCTCACGTTCCATGTCATCTGTGGGAATGTGAGCTCAAGAGAAGAAGAATTATAGAAAAATAAAGGTCTGTGATTTTTGCACATCTGAATGTATAAAATTTTGTGATTTTGTGCTTGCCCAACTCATGCCTGATCCTAGAGCTTGGGCCTTATTCTCCCTTATTGTCCCCAGTTAGCTCTTGTTCCCTAAAGTGCTGCCCCCACGGAGGAAGGGGATCCAAGTGCCATGTGCCCAGCTCAGAGTTGTGGCAGAAGATGAAAAACAAGAGCTGGGGTGGGGGCTGTGAGGAGGCCATTTCATGGAACTGGTAAGTCCTTTGCTTTAGAAATAGAGACCAGGGACAAAATGAGGCATGTCCTCAGGGCCATGGAGCCACTGTGAGCTTTGTGGGAGCCGCGTGGTGGAAGCAGGCACCTTCCTTTGCAGACGTCCTGCCTTCCTCTCTATTTGCCTCTGCGTCAGAGCACCACACCACTATCTGCCGCCAACACCCATGCCACTGACTTGGGTCATTTTTGACTCCTCTTCTTCCACAACCAGTCCCCAAGCCTTCTAACCTTGACCATGATCTAGACCCTCCAGACCCACCCTTCCCCACCCCACCCTGGGCCCAGGAGGCTTCTCCCGGCTCCCCTCCCTGCAGGGCCACGTGGGCTCACTGTGTCCCTCAACTGAAGCATGACACCTCGTACGTAGCACCCTGCAGCTCTCTTCTGTCCAGGTGCCAGTAGCTGCTTCCTCCCCATCTCCTTCCCAGACTGGGGTGGTAATCAGTCCCCACCATTCCTAGCTGTAGGGTAGAATGCCATGCTTTATAACTTTTCTGAACCCCGCTAACACCTGTGGAAACAGTTCATTGGTGAAACTCTTCTCATAGTACTCAGTTTGAGGGGCCATCTGCACTTTCTCCCTGGAATGATAGCTGTACGGTTGGAGATGATGGATATAAATCGCAAAGATCCAACACTAGGACACAGCTGCCACTCCGTAACCGGGAGCTGTAATTAACTGTGACCCTAAGTACTGCTGAAGCATCACTTATCTCCAGCCCCATTGCCATTTCCTAGGCCAGCTCGCCAGTATCGTTCTCCTGACCACTTACGTTGTCCTCCTCCATCCACCTGCCCCCAGTCACCCCTTTCCTCTTTTCCCCAGGGGATCCTGCTGAAGCTCACATCTCACCACGACGCTCCCATGCGTGGGACCTGTCAGCACGTCCGTGGAGGCCAAGCTGCTCAGCCTGGCCCACAGGCCCTTCCTGACCCTCCCTGCCTGTCACACACTCAAGAACCCTCAGGCGGGGGAACTGTGTCCCCAGCTCTCCAGGCTCTCCTCTGTCTGTACTCTCAGACCTCATGTGATGGATGGGTTTTCTCGACCGCCTTTCTTGCTAGACTGTTCAGACTGTGAAGATCAGTATTCTGTCTGTTAGCATTCCCCAGCATCCAGCAGAAGCCTGGACCCCCAGGAAGTCCTCAATACCTATCTGTGGAAAGAAGGAAGGGAGAGTCAGTTTAATGGTGTCTTCTCTATACCAGGCTCTGGGCCCATTATCCTCTGTTTGGTTAAGAATTGCTAGCCTTTAACAGTGCTAACACACACACAGCAGTTTCATGACTACTATTAGCCAGAACTTTCCAAATGATATTAAGATTAGAGGGTTGGGATTGTCAGTAGTTGGAATGTGGGCTACAGCAGGACAGCAGATTTTAACTGGGACTCGGCAAAGCCTCTTAGGGAAGCTCTGGAGATGCCTGGAGACTTGGGGCACCAACCTCACCCTTCTCTGGGGCCAAACGTAGTAGAGGGTGGAGGCGGGGGAATGGGGGGCGGTTTAGAAGGGGAAGTCTCTGGACTGGCCCTTCTCCTGGGGGCTCTGAGCAGATCTGGGGGCCTCCAGGTCCAATGTGCAGGTCCTTGCCAGGTGGCTTGAGACACACAGGAAATGCTGTAAAAAGCCAGGTGCTGAGAGAGAAGGATGGAGGCTGAAGGTGAGGCCCGTGGGAGGGCCTGTCCTGTGCCTTACAGAATGCTCCTAATGGTGAAGCTTGGCCGGGGTGGGGGCAGGGATCAGAGGCCTTCCCCCCGCACAGGCCCCAGCACCCCTCTCCGCACCCTAGAAGGAAACAAAGCCTGTAACTGACACCTATGAGAATAAAATAGTGGCTAAGACTCCGGCGCCAGATGGTTTGGGATGAGCGTGAGCTCCACTCCTTACTAGCTGTGTGACCGTGGGCACATTTTTAACCTACCTGCGCTCAGTGTGCGAATCTGTGAACTGGGGCCACGGCAGCACGTGCCACAGGCAGTTGTCAGAGTGAGGAGTGGACGGTGACAGCTCTCAGCACCACGCAGGCACAGTCAGTGCTAGGGAAGGGTTTGCTGTCATTTTATATGTATTGCCTGCGAGCTTAAGAGAGGAAGAAAGGCTTGGAGTGGGCTGCAGGGAAGGAGCCATGGACTGGGGTGTAGGGGATGAATACAATTTCCTTGGAGGAGAAGGGAGGGGCAGGGCATGCAAAGCTGAGGCCACAGCCTGAGGTCTAGTTACACTGCCCTTGGGGGAGGGTAAGGGTGTGAGATGGGGCCTAGGAAGGGAGGCGGGATGTGGCAGGCGGTGAAACCAGGCTGAGTGGCTGGGTGCTGCCCCTGGGGTGCTAAGCAGTCACCAGAAGGCTGTTACCGGTGTCCAGGTGTGGGCAGACCCAGGTTCTACAATCAGTCTGGGGCAGTGAAGAAGATGCGGCCGCTGGGTGGGGGGACTATAACCTGGGGTGGAGTAGCAGGGGGACCAGGTTTGAGACTCACCCCTGGTGGAGACCGCATCAGGCCAAACCTGGACTAGGGGCACTGAGGTTCACTCTACATAGAAGGAAGGGGCCTTGTTCTTCAAGGAGACCAAGTTGGTATCCCTTTGTAAACCAATCCCTTCACTTCTCTCCTGAAGAAAGAGCCCCGTTTTTACAAATTGCATTTGCTTAATGGGAAGTGATCAGAGACCAGCCTGTTTCCAGGCTGTTGGAGGTGCTCATTTGCATATGGATATGCTATTTATAAACACATTTCTATTCATTAAAGCAGGTTCCCCAAGGCCCTCAGCTGTTCAACAAGGTGCGGCTGTGCAGGCATGCCTTCTGCGTGAAAAGTGTGCCCTCCCTCTGTCCCCAGCTCTGCTTCACCTCACTAGGGGCACCAGGAAGGATGAGGGTCCAGGTCAGGGCCAGCAGGACCCAGAGATCTGGATGAGGACTGTCCTGGCAGAGGGTGGGGTGGGCAGGCTGGCAGCATCAGGAGGAGCGTCTTGGGCTCCAGGGCAGCACCGGGCTCTCAGTGGTGCCCACAGGTGGCTGGGGAAGTGTTAGCCTCCGTCCCCAGCCACAGAGATGGTGACCGGTTAACATCCTCAGTCCCAACCCTTGCAGCTGCTTCTGTAGAGTAAGTCTAGGCTAGTCCCAGTGGTCACGCCCCAATCAGCCTGGGAGGCTCCCAGCCGTCGCAGCGGGGCGGCCAAGCTGTGCGCAGGGCTGTCAGTTCCCTCTCACACCGCCCTCCATCCTCTAAGCGCACATCTTTCTAATGGGATTAGGCGTCACACGGGTCAGGGAACAATTTATTATTCTGCTGGCTAGAGCCAAGTTTCCCTTTGAAAAATGGTTACTCCTGGAGTCGGCAATTACTTCAAAATAAATTTACCAAAGACAAATTGTGCCTCTTGGGTCAGTAAACGACTTGCCTGTTTGGGGCTGAGGAGACAAGGTGTTTATTAAGGACCGCCTTCGTTTCCTGTGCAAGTTTTTCAGTTTGAATAATTGTCCAATTAAATATAATTTGGAAGTCAGTGCTAACCCAGTGCCTGGATTGCGGGAGGAAGAATCACTCGGAGGCGTGCATTAATAAACCCCCAGGAGCCCCATGCTCCCCAAGCCCATCCTTTGGTTTAATTTTGAGAGATTTTTTGGTCTTCCCATGGCCGATAGGCCCCCTGTTTGGAAATGAGCTTCTTTCCCCCAGAGAATTCATGGGCCTCTCTTGCCTTCATCTGTCTGTCTGCTTCTCTCCAGCAGGCAGATGCGCGGCGTTCCTCCAAGGGACCGGCATGCCGGTGCTGCGGCTGCATTCCTTGATGGGGCTGCCTGCTTGTGGGTTCTTCTTTCACTCACCCAGCGTTCATTCAACAACCACCTACTGAGAACATACTCTAGGCCAGCCTCGAGGGTGGAAAAGGAGAAAAGCCAGACAGAGTTCTAGCCCCCAAGGATGACTCAGCCCACTGAGAGACAAGGACACGTAAATGGTCCAGAGTAGTGCAGTGGGTTAGTGCCGTGTGAGAGTCAGCCCTGGGAGCCCAGGGGCAGAGGACACCCCTCGTCCACTCTAGTCAGAGGAGGCATACACGGAGAAGGTGACAGCCAAGTGGAGCCTGGGAGGACACAAGGGAGATGGACGTAGGAGGGGTGAGGATGTCCCAGGATGTGCAGAAACCCAGAAGTGGGAGAGCACTGAGGGGAGTGTCTCTGGTGAGGTGCAGGGGTGGGCTTTGGTGGGACACAGGGTGGAAATGGCCAGGGCTGTTTGGTGTGGTGTGGTGGTGCCTTGAGCCAAGGGAAGGGGTCTGGAGTTTATCTGGATTTAAGGGTGAGGCAGGGCCAGGACAAGCGGGAGTCCAGCATGTCCCCTGGGGTGTTAGCTAGCAGGTCTCAGGAGGCACTGTGTTTTGAAGCTGAGCCCACACTTGTACAACTCTGAGAGCGAGTGTCTTCAGTTCTGTGCCCTAGTCTGGGCCCTGGGGCACTGGAAGGTTTCCAAGAGAGAGATACAGGACTGGATTTTTTTTTTTTTTTTAAAGAAAAGATCATCTGTGTGCTGGAACCCAACCTCCCCATCCAGCTCAGCCCAAGGTTTAGATTTAGGCTCAGGGAGGCCAGTTAAAAAGTGATTGCAAAGCTCCTCGGGAGAGGAGAGCACGCCAGTTAAGGGGAGGGCAGGCAGATGGAAGGAGGGGCTGTATTCAGGGGACACAGCACAGGCAGGCCAGACAGGCAAGAACAGCTGATCGGCCTCACGGGGGGAGTCCACAGACTAAGGGAGAGAAACAAGGGTCCTGGAGGCTGGAGGGGTGTGTCACTGTGGGCAAAGCTGCCACCTGCATGGCCTCAAGAGGAAGTCTGGCAAACACGTGTACAGGGAGGCAGCCACACTCCCTTCAGCTCAGCTCAGAGGAGGCTGGTAGCCTGAAGGGTGCGTGGCCAGTGGGGTAGCGGGTCTGGGCCGGGCCTGGTACCAGGGTCAGCGTCAATGAAAGGACCAGGCGCAGGGCTGAGCTGGTGACCAGGATTCTGCTCAGCACATTAGAGTTGGGGGAAGGGAAGATCACCAGACCATGGGCCCTGAGTCTGCAACCCTGGGCCACCACCGTCTCCGCTGTCCCACCCCCGCCCCCATGAAGAACCGATCAGTGTAAAGTCCCCTTGGGGCTAAGGTGTGGTTTGGTGGAATTTAGGTCCTCACAGTCTGGCCACCTAGCATTGTGCTCACTTGGGGCCCAAGAACAAGGAGGAATGAAGTGAGGACTTGGGGTGCGTCCCCCACTCTTGCCCTCTGACCTGGGCAGGGCACTGCTAGGCCTGGCTCCAAGGTTCTAACCCACCGCCCTGGTCCAGAGCAGCCCCGAATGAGACCAGACATGAGGAGGTCAGTCTAGCTGGTGGGCTGACGCTGCCCGCACCCTCCTCACCCCCAGCTGGTGGTTCTGATTTTCCCCAGAATGGGCCAGAGGGGCTCTGACTCTCAGGCCTACAAAGGGGCCCTCAGGTTCTCTGGCTCACTCCTTCCATGCTGCAGATGGGGAAACTGAGGACAGGAGATGGAAAGAGTCCCTCAGGGACACAAAGAGTAACTGGGAAAGCCAAGGCTAGCCCCAGGCTCCCGTCAGCCCACCGGGGCAGTTTGTACAGTGTCTCAGTCCACTGGGCGGCCGTGACAAACTGCTACAGGCTGGGCGGCTTACAGAATACAGCAATTTATTCCTCACAGTTTTAGTGGCTGGGAGTCCAAGATCAGGGTGGACACACGGGCAGGTTCTGGTGAAAGTCCCCTTCGGTGCTGCCCACTGCCGACTTCTTGCTCAGTCCTCACACGGGGGAATAGGCGGGGAGCTCTGTGGGGTCTTTTTTATAATCGCCCCCCGAAGGCCCCACCTCCCCATACTATCACCTCGGGAATTAGGATTTCCACATCCAAATTTTAGAGGGAAACAAAATTCAGACCGTCGTGTACAGGAGTGATTAAATCCGTTTGCCCAGCCTGGGGGTGTAGTGAGGGTGTAAGCCCCCCCTCCCACGAGGGTTCATCCTCTGGGGGTCATTCGTGGAGGGAGCTGAGGGTCCGGGGCATTTCTGTGGCACCATCCTGGCTTGTTGGACCTGACAGGGTGACAAGTCCTCAGACAGGGGCCTGCCCCAGTAGGAGGGGACTGACGGCTCAGGGACGTGGTCGTGGACCGACAAGCCACGATCTTGAGGCCAAACGGGGCCGGGCAGTGTGCAGGCCTCGAGAAGGGTCTTTCTCTGGGGGCCTGAGGTAACTGTGAGAAGAGATGATGCCTAAGTGAGGATCCAGTCTGGGCATCCTGGGTGGGGTCCCCTGGAGGCCTGGGCCTGGATCGCAGGGGGCAAACTGGTGTGGCTGGGCCCCTGCTTGGCCTGCGTTGAATAGTCATTTACTGAGCACCTCTATATACCACATGTGATATGCTCTGTACTGTTCTAGGTACTGGCGTCAGTGTAGAGAACGAGGGGGCAAGCATCTCTGCTGAGATGGAGTGTAGATTTTAGAGGGGGAGACAACCAACACGCGCAAGTAAAATGTAGAATATGTCAGCTGTGATAAGTGCTCTGAGGAAAAATGAAGGAGGGGAGGCGGCTAGGGAGTACAGGGGACGGGCGCAATTTTATTTTTGTCATTATTGTGTTTTTAAATTCTCACCCAAGGATATGTTTTTATTGATTTTAGAGAGAGAGAGGGAAAGAGAGAGAGAGAGAAACATTGATGTGAGAAAGAAACATCCATCAGGTGCCTCCCATACATGCCCCGACCGGGGATTGAACCCACAACCTAGGTATGTGCCCTGATTGGGAATCGAAGTCCTGACCTTTTGGTGTATGGGCTGACACTCCAACCCACTAAGACACCCGGCCAGGGTGGGACGACTGCCATTTTAAATACGGTGGCCCGAGAAAGTTTCACAGAGAAGTTGATATCTGAGTGGAGACAAGCCTTGAAGATGTTGGAGGAAAGAGCTTCCCGGCTGTGGGAGCAGCAGTGCTAAGACCCTGAGGCAGGACTGTGTGTGACCTGTTCGGCAAGGAGGCCAGGGCTGGAATGGAGTGAGCAAAGTGGCTAGGGCTTGGGGGCGGGAGTCCCAGAGGACGAGTGGTAGGAGGCACAGAAAACAAGAGAGCAGGCTGATGGCGGAGGTGGGTGAGTTCAAGGGCCTCTGGAGTTGTCTTCCCACATTAGGCAGGGCTGGCTAGGCCCTGCGTGTGCCAGCGCCACAGTCCCAAAGCCTCCCTGTCGGCCTGGGGTGCCGCCCTCGGGGCCCCAAGGAAAGTGCCGGCTCTTAGGCAGCTCTGCTGAGTCCTGTGGGAAGGCACGCAGGGGGTGCTGAGCAGGGTGCTGCAGCCCCCACTATGCCGGGCCCGACCAGCTGCTACCCCCATTCTTCTTCAGCCCACTGGGAAGGAAGGAGCAGGATTTGTGTGCCCATATTCACAGCGATGGAGGTGATCCAGGTTGAAAGAAAATCAATAAGATGTGTCCATTTATGTGGCACAAAGGAAGAAAGGTCTGCAGACAGAAATAGGCCGGGATTCACACGCAGGCGACTTAATAAGACTTTTCCCCAGTTTGAAGAGGACGGTAATTTAGATTTGCCTTTGAACGTCTCCTTTTTTGTGCCTCAATAACTCTCAGGATCAGCCTGCTTAGGAAGCCAGGGAAAGGAGATTGGCCGCCTTCTTAGAAGACAAGCCCGTTTGGGAAGGCCGCTTGCTCGAAGTTCAAACACGGGCCTTGAGAAAAGATGAAAGTGCCGCGTCAGCACATCCTCGGCCCATTGATGTGATTGAGGCCTGGGCCTGGTGCATTTGGGCTGCAGCAGGACAATGAGAACAAGGCCCGGCTGCCAGGAGGCCTCCTCTGAGCCGCGGTGGTGCGGGAGATGCTCATTACCGGCATCAGGGCTTCGTGGCCAGGTGGGGGCGAGAGGCAGCTAGGCCCTGCCTGCAGAGCGCAGGCCCCATGGCCTTCAGGCCTCACAAGCCGCACAGGCCCCAGGTCCCACATGCTGCCTCTCAACTTTGGCACAGGAGGCAGGTCGACTCGTATCTCAGGCTGTGGCTTCCCTGGCTTTCAGCAGGTAGGTCTCAGGCTACCTGTCGTGCCCAAGCTCGGCCGTGGGGCAGACTCAGTTCATCCCAAAGGAGTCTGGAATGTCTGAAGGAAAAGGGGAAGGGCCAAGTCCAGGCTCCTTCAGGCTCTGCGGAGGAGGACGCAGCACCGGCCACCTCTAAGGCTGGGCTTTGCATGTCTGGCAGCACTGTAGGCAGGGCTGGGCTACCCGTTTTGTGCTACCTGAGCACTCTCGCCGCACCTGGGCTGTTCACCCTTCAGGAATAGCTGGGGTCCTAGGGTCTCAGGAAGCTGGGTGGGTCCCAGCTGCAGATTTTCCACCCTCTTCCCAGGCCCAGCTCAAGTATCCCCTTTCCCATTAATTCATCTAATCCAAATCTAATCAACCTGCCCAAGTCCTCACTTCCTAATACCGACACACTGTGGGTAGGGTTTCAACAGATGAGTCTAGGGGGGGCCCAAACATTCAGTCCAGAACAAAGTCCACTCCCCTCCTCCCCGATTTGCCCCTCTGCACACCCGGTGCGCTGGTCTCTGTGCGTCCAGTTACAGGAGCCACGGGCCACAGGCAGCACTTGACACAGGCCTTGTGGGAGCTGAGACGTGCCGTCAGTGTAAAATACACACTAGATTTCTAAGACTTATTATAAAAAAGGATGTGAAATATTTCACTAATAATTTTATATGGAGCACCTGTTGAGATGATAATGTTTGGAGTTATAGAAACCCAATAATAATACTGTTACATAAAATATATTACTAAAATTAATTTTTATATTAATCTTTTTAATGGGACTACCAGAAGTTTTAAACTTTCGTATGTGGCTCACATGTATCTGCGTTGGACGAGGCAACACTGGATTCTGAGCGAGAACATCTAAGAATCCAGGATATGAGATGGTGGGTGTGAAAGTGCTTTGGACAGAGCCCGTTTTCCCGGGGATACTGTGGGAGTCAGGAGAGACGAGAGCTGCCTTGGAAACGGTTAATGCCAATGACCATTGTCCTGGGTGAGGTAATGCCTTCAGGGGTCTGCCTCATTGGTGGCCGAGGGTGTCACTGGTGAGCAGAGGAGGGCTCCTTCAGAAGCTTCCTACTCTCCCTCTCTGAAGTTCATGGGCTGTCCAGTAGTTAGCAGAACAGGTAACAAGGACAGCCTGGTTTTCATGAAGGGCCTGGGGCCAGGCTAGGAGTCAAGAAGGTGCCCTGGGGCTCTCCCTCATTCCCAGACTTCTTGGGCTTCCCTATATTTGCATGCTGCTCTTTCTGGAAGACCCCTAGTGGTTTTGTGCACCTGGTGATGTATTGCTAAAGCTCATTGACACCAGCTCAGAGAGTGCCCAGATGAAGTTCTCCGGTCCTCTGTCAAATGCTCACAGCTGCTATACTGTGATAGCCCAGCACTCCCAGCTGTCTCCACTTGGCTGGAAGCACCCCAAGAGCAGATTGGGTGCCTGTTCTCTGGGGCCCAGCACCGGGCCAGGCACCAAGCACATCTACCTGGTGAAGGACAGTATGAGTGAAAGGACAGGACCTGGTTCCGGATCAGCCTTGGAGCAAAGCAGAGGGGTAGCAGCGGCTGGGCAGATGGTAGATAGAACTCAGGGGTGATGCAGAAAAGCAGTGTGTGTTAGTGGTGCAGGGGGAGACTGAGGGTCCAAGGAACTTCTGTGACCCCTGCACTAGTTGTCTTTAAGATGTGAGGACCTCCCTGCAGGGTTGATGCCCAACAGGTTTGGGGCAGCCTGGCCAAGGGGAGCAGGAGGCACAAGTCCTGGCGCCCTGGGCAGCCCAAGTAGGAGCCAACAGAGCAAGTGGAGGATCTGGCCCAGGAGCCAAGGGGGTGCCAAGAGGCCCTGCAGGTGCTTAAGCAACTTCATAAAGGAATGGGGTACAGAGCCTGGGAGAGGAGAGAGGAGCCTTATGTCTGGAGATGGGGGTGCTCCTCCTGACCTGGGAACTGGAATCTGGAACGGGAGGGTCCCTTGAGAGATGAAAAGCCAGAGTGAGTCTGGTGAGAGAGGGCTAGAGAGGCCATGTGGGGTGGGGCAGGGCAGGCTGGGCCGGGAGAACTAGTGTGGCAAAGGGAAGGGTCAGGCCTGGGGTGAGAGGGGGCTCACTGGGTTCCGGGAGACAGGCTGCTGGGACTGCAGGGCTGTGTGTGGACCCTGTGGCTCCCAAAGGTGGCTGTGACGTGGGCAGGTGTGTTGATAAGGCCATGGGCTCCACAGTTGGCCACTGAGCTACCCCAGGATGGCTGTAAGATTCTGCGTACTCCTGCAAGCCCCGTGAGCAGAGCACATACCGTGACCCTCAGGCAGGCAGACCAGGGGCCCGCCTTGGGTCCAAACTCTGGCTTTAGCTGATGGTCTGGGATAGAACCTCCGTCTCCAAGCCTTGAACTTCTCATCTGCACAATATTTGGGGGCAGCTGCCACTTCCTGCCCACCCTGGGAGGCCCAGGCTACAGCTCAGCCTTCATCCCTTTGTGGAGGGGGCTCTGCATGGCAGCCAGCAGGGGCAGGTCCCAAAAGCTACTCAGAGTGGGCAGATGAAAGGCGTTGGCCCCCACTGCCTCCTCCAGCCTCCCGGCCAGTCACTTTCCCTTTCCTCCTTTCCTCCGTAGAACTGTAAGAATTATTATTTTTTAAATCCTCATTGGAATGCTAATTTTGATTTTGAGTGTCTGTCATGGGCTCTTTGAAGTTTTTCAGACAAAATAAGTATCTCCTTAACAGAGGGGATTAGCGCCTACTTGTTTAGAGTCTTCTGACTGAGAGTGACAACCAATTTCAGAATCTGTGGGGTTTAGGGAAGTTGCAGGAAGAGGGGTCACCTCCCTCCCTGGTGGTCAGCTTTCCGTCAATGGCTTAATGGGGTTAGAGTTTAACCCCTCAAACAGGGATCAGAGCACCCAGCTTGAAAGCCAATGAGCAGCGAGGCAGATCTTGCTATTTAAATCCAGCAGGACTTGGTTAGGACTCTTTTATTCCCTTAAGTTTAAAGAAAACAAACCCACCTCCCTTGCAGAATGTAGGGCCTGCTCCAGACAGCTGTCCCCAGCCTTCTCCCCAAATGCAGCCCTTTGCAGCACAGGTAATTCATGACCCAGCCTCAGCCCAGGCTGGGATGCTCCTGGCTTTATGATTTTGTTCAATTCCAGAGTGCTAATGGGGCAATTTGTAAAGAAAGAAATATAATGAGTTATCACAAAGCTCAGCAAGGACTCGACAAACCGGGCACTTCCCATCCATCAAGCATCCCAGCGTGGTCGCAGACCAGCCGTGCCAGAAATCCTGTGGGGCCCCTGGGAACGCAGCCTTGCCTCTGCCTGGACTTGCGCAAGCGGCGGCGGCCACTGTTGCAGTTTGCTTGCCCCTTTGCTCATCCCCCAGATCATGGTCCTTAAGGGCCAGATGGCTGGGGGGTGCGGGGAATGGTGTAGAGTATGTGAAAATAAAAGAGGAGATAATCAAGGATTTATTTGCTGAAGCAAAATTATCATGCCGGCCATTTTTATAAACAGCGTTAATATCACGCGTGGGCCTGCAGAGCCCCCATGGGCTGCAACATTTCCCTGGGACTCCCACTGCCAGCCCATGCCCTGGAGCTGAGGCTGTGGCTTGGTTGGTCGTTAAGCCTAAGGCCATGAGTGATGTTGGGTCCAAACCCATTCAGTATGTAACATGAAGCCAAAATTCACTCAGTGGATTAGGAAGCTGAGGCATAGAAAAGCTAAATAACTTGTTCAAGGTCACCCTGCTAGTGAGGGAGAGAGTGGGAGTTCACACCCAGCCAACCGGGCTCCAGAGCCAGTGTGCCAGGGGCCACGGGCCTGGAGTCCAGCAGAAGCCTGAGACCTGAACTGGGTACCCACCCTGAGCCAGGTTGCGTGGCTGGAGGCTGAGGGGTTTTTGCATCGTGGAAGGTGAGGTGCAGAGCGAAGGCAATGGATGCAGAGCACTGACTAAGTTTTGAGGAGACCCCAAAGAGCTTGGAGCTGACCCAATAAAAACACCTGCCACATGCCAGGCGCCTCACCCATGGTGTGTGACAAAAGTCTTCCAGCAGACCTGCCGGGTAGAATTGCTGTCTTCATTTAACTGATAAATAAGAGGAAGACTCAGAGAAGTTAAGTAACTTGTCCACAGTCACACAGCTCACAAGGAGCGTAGCTGGGTTTAAAACCTGTGTCCACAGTGACCGTTTACCAGAAAGGGGCAGGTGGGGGTTGGGGGAGGGTGGGAAGGAAGGCAGAACTCAGAATGATGTGCCTGGGGGAGTGCCGATGGCCATTCTGCAGCTCCCTGGAGCTGGGCACACCCACGCCGGAAGTCACACTTAGAGCCAGGGGGCACTGGGTCAGACTGGCTCAAGACCAGATGGGGATTCTTGAGAGGTAGTGACCTTCCTATAGGAGGGTGCAGCCTGGGTGGAGGCAGGGCCTACAAGGACTGACCTCCTCAGCTCCTAAGTCATTGCCCCATGCTTCCTCTGGGGCCATGGGGAGTTGAACTGTGGTGAACCAGAGGGAGACTGAACCCCATGGACCAGGTTGGGGGGAGGCTGAAGGCCCTTGTACCACATCACCCCAGGTTTTCTAACCCTCAGGGGCTCCGGCATTGCTTCAGCTTCCCCTGCCCCTTCATCCTGTGTCTTTTGTATTCCCGTACCCACTGAGTCACCACTCCCTGTGTCCCCAGCTTCCTCCCACGTCCTGAGGCCTGTCCTGGGAGCGGAAGGGTTACGGCTTCTGCTGCTGAGTGGAGGCCGCTGTTCCCCCAGCGTTAAGCAGCTTTAGTGTCTCCTACCCCAGCCCTGATTTAAAATTCATAAATGCTAATCCTTCATAATTTACGGTTTAAAAGCAGCCCCACTCACAGGCCCCGTGGCTACAGCTCTGTCAGAGTAATTATGCCGCCAAGCTGAAATTGGACTACTAACTGAGATATTAAACAGGGGGGGGATCCTCGTGCTGGCAGCCGACCCAATTATTCCAAATAAGCAAACAGATTAGTGAGTAATTTTCCAGTTAAATTTGGTGATTGGTGCCAGAATTGTATGTTAAATATTCAGAAGTAAATAGATTAAAGATGAAATGTGCCCCCCTCCCTTTTTTTTCTGGGCTTAATTTACTGTGTATATTAAAACTTTTTCATGAGGAGAAAAAAAGTAAAAATGATAATTAAAAAATCCAAATAAACCCCTCTGGGCCTCCCCGTGCAGCTTGGCGGAGGCTGGAGCTGGGCACAGACTCCACCAGCCTCCTTGACTCCCCAGCGCTCTTGGGTAGCCATACCCCCTAGGCCCAAACTCCCACCATTCCCAGTGAAGGTGGGTGGGGAATGGGATTCTGGGCATCTGGGCAGGCTAGGGTCCCCTGGTCCTGGCGCACTGGGGTTGCATTTCTGTACAAAGAGAAAGCCCAAATCTATCAGTCCTAAAATCAGAGCTAAGAAAACCCAGGCAAGTTTTGGCAGAGGGAGAGGCGATCTGTGGGTAAGGGAGGCCCCAGGGCTCCTCCAGGCACACAGTGCCCTCTGGTTCTTAGGCCCCATTGCCCGAAGCCAGGTCCCTGGCCCCCATGCTCCACCACCATGCTCTCCTGGCCTGTCTGTACCCACCAGTCTGTTGTCCTGGGGTTGGGGGTGCTGAGCAGTGGCACTCCCTTGCCTCCAGCATACACACGGCTTAGCCTCCTGCACACCTCCCCGGGAGTCTGAACACTCACTTCCCTACTTCGTCCTTAGATTCTCTGTGGCAGCTCAGCCACAGCCGTATGTCTGACAGGGAGGGGCCTGTGGGTCATCTCCCCCAAAAAGCAAATGTAGAAATGGAGGCCCAAGGAGGGCAATGGATTATGCCAAAGCCCCCAAATGGATGTAGGACAGGGCTCTTTGGGTGCTCTGCTGGTCCTCTCTCTGCTGCCCGCTGGAGGTCCCAGGCTTCTGCCACAGGTTCACCTGGGCAGGTGCACAGAGCGGCATAGGAATAGGTAGAGAAGAACAGGGAAGGAAACCTTGTGCCAGGCCAGCTGGGTCTGCAGCAAGGACAGAGAGTGGAGGGGGAGAGGCCCATGGGCCCTGCCTGGGACAGCCAGGCAGGAGGAGCTGGGAGGATGTACCTGGTGGTGAGTGGGCAGGTAACCCGCCGGCCCTGGAAAGGGAGGACAGTCTTGGACTGCGGCCTTCTGTCTGTTGCCAGCCCCATCCTGCCCCTCAACATCCCAAGTCCAGGCCTGAGACCAACCTTAGGCACAGCCTCCTCTGGGGCAGCCCCACTACGTCCTCCCTTTCTCTCAGGGATCCCCTTCCATTAGCTTCCATCTCCCAAGGCACTGAGAGGGTGCGGGTGGAAGCTGGAGAATGCCAGGGCCCGAGTCACCCTCTCCAGAGGCCCCCTTCCCTTGTCCTGTCTGTCAGAGGAATCTCTGTGGCTCAGGTCATGCTGAGAATACTCTCTGTCTTCCTGGTTTGATGGATCTCTCCTTTGGCCTCTGAGGGGCACACCCAAAGACAGGGAGGTTCACCACCCCAAGTCAAGTCTCCTTCCCTCAAGTCCCCCCTTAACTGACCATAAAGATGCGTGTTTATTTATGAGATCTCTTTTCTATTTCACTGATCTGTGTGCTCATTTTTATGCTAGTACTGTGCTGTTTTGATTAGTATGGGCTTGTAGTATAGTTTGATATCCAGTATTGTGATTCCTCCAACTTTGTTCTTCTCAAGATTGGTGTGGCTATTTGGAGTCTTTTTTGGTACCATATAAATTGTTTTATATTTGTTTTAGTTCTGTGAAATACACCATAGGTATCTTGATAGGAATTGTATTGAAGCTATAGATTGCTTTGAGTAGCATGGACATTTTAATGGATGTTAATTCTTCCTTTTTATGAATGTGGTATATGCTTCCACTTATTTGTATCTTCTTCAGTTTCTTTCTTCAGAGTTTTATAATTTTTTGAGTACAAGTCTTTTATATCCTTGGTTAAATTTATTCCTAGGTATTTTATTTTTTGATGCAATTGTAAATGGGATTGGTCTCTTAGTTTCCCTTTCTGATTGTTCATTATTGGTGTATAAAAATGCAACTGATTTCTGGATATTTATTTTGTATCCTGCTACTCTATTGAATTCATTTATCAATTCTAGTAGATTTTTGGTGGAATCTTTAGGGTTATCTGTATACACTATCCTGTCATCTGCTACAGCTTTTAAAAGTAGTTGAACCCTTTTTCAAACAAAATCTCTTATATAAACAAGCCTATTTTTTTATTGTTGTTCAAGTACAGTTGTCTCCATTTTACCCCTACCACTCCCCCCACCCCACCCCTCACCACCTCCCACCCCCAAGCCTACCCCTCTTTGGCTTTGTCCATGGGTCCTTTATACATGTTCCTTGATGACCCTTCCCCTTTCCCCCCGTTATCCCCTCCCCCCTCCCCTCTGGCTACTGTCAGTTTGTTCTTTATTTCAGTGTCTCTGGTTATATTTTGCTTGCTCAAACAAGCCTATAATGCAAAGCAGATAACAACAGAGCTAGGATTAAATGTCTTAGTTTGCCACTCCCCTACTCCCACTTCCTCTACATCCTGAATCATCCCTGGGGAACCCCTGGAATTCCACCAGGGGGCAGCCACCCAGGTACCAGGAGGCTGAGTCTCTAGTTTGTGGTTCCTGGGTGCTCCGCCCAGAGGGGCCCCCCCATACATGAGTCCATCCAGTTCAATGTGGCCACTGTGTGCGGGGTGGTCAGGGAGTGGGGCAGAGCCAGTTCCTCCAGGTGCTGCTGAGGACAGCTGCTGTGGTCCAGCCAGTGGTCAGCGGTGGCCCCCCTCTTTCTCAGAAAGTTCACAACCTACTTCTCTGAGAGTTCCCCGGAAGGAGGGCTCAGTCAGGACTAGAGAGTGAGTGGGTCCTGGCCTCCCGGTCACACCACAGCTAGAGGCCGTCCCTGGCTTCTCTCCTTTAGGGCAACCCAGCCCTTCCTCCTCAGACCTCAGGGAAGGTGAAGGAGGGGTCTGAATGGCTGTCTTCACATCCTGGGCACCAGTCGGCATCTAGGGGGTCCAAGCTGTGCAGATCTCCCCCGTTTTTATCTAGAAAAAAAGAAGAAAGAAAAGCCCCCAAAGAGAAAACATCTAAGAGCATGTGTTGAGCACTTCCTTTGCATGGTCAGCACGGGGAAGGACAGTGCTACCCACCTGCCAGCCCTCCCATTCCGGGCGCGCCCAGGCCGGCCGTGGCCTCTGCTGGCTGCCAGGAGAACTTCGCCCTCTTCCACCAGCGCCTGGCTGCGCCGAGTCCTGGGCTCCTCCCGGCCCTGGTGGTAAACTGAGCCACAGCCTGTTCCACACCTATGGGGGTCTTTTTCCTCACCAGGGTGTGGTTTCCACAGTAACCAGGCCCCCTCCAGTTCTCCCTTCTCACTGGTCTGTTCTGAATTTGGAATGAACATAATTTTGCTTGAAAATAACTTTGCATAAACTAACTAACCTTAGCCTTAACTAATGTCCAGTAGCTTTTAAAAAAAATTCCGTCAGACTTAATAAGCCTTTCCAAAGACAGCAAACTTTGTCTTCTGTGAAAATTAAAACAACAAATAACAACTAATGAAGCAGAACACAGTTTTGAACAGAGCTAGCAAGTGGCTGCTGGAGCAGCTTCAGGGATTTGGGGGCTGCTGATGGGTTTATGTGCTTAGAAGCCCCAGCCCTTTACTGTACAGGTAAGGTGGGGTCAGGTGGGAAAGCCTGCTTTGTCAAAGGGTCCCCCACTGGGGGACATTCCCCTACAATGGGAAGCTCTTGCTACATGGGCGGTTTTGGTTACCAGAGAGCCTGCTCTGCCACTCCCGGTGCTGAAACACACAGAGGGACACACACAAACCCACACAAATACACCCCCCCCCCCGCACGTGCTCATGCATGCTCCTACAGACACATGCAGAGACACCCAGAAGAGCAAACACACACGCACAAGGGTACACACTCCCGCACACACCGGGAAGCCTCCTAGGCCTCTTCAAACATTAGGCCCTTGGGAATTGGGGCTCCAGGCTGTGGAGTGTTAGCAAACCCGCTCTTCAAGGGGAAAACAGGCCCCAATTTACAGTGTTTGTCAGTTTTCTTGATGTAAATACTTCCACCACGGCAGATTTGAAGCTCCCGACATGCAAAATTCCTGACTATCTCCAACAGTTGGCTCTTTCTTGCTTACTCCAACAAACCACTATCTTCAGGCCCACGTGTCTTCCATCCCAGGCCTGGCTGCGGTAGGAGTGACCTGAACAGATGGTGTGAGGAAGGGGCTCAGGCTAGAGCAGGAGGGATCTCAGGGAGGCGCCTTGTTGAGCCCTGGTGAGGGGCAGAAGGATCATCCAAACGCTGACAGGCTTCAGGGAACCCAATTAACCCCTGAGGGGAGGAGCCACAGGCCAGAGGACTGTGGTGCTATACTGGGGAATGATATCACAGCTCCCGCAGGAGGAGGGAACTGTCACTAGACGTATGGGAGAGGGACCACGCAGCAGGACATGCAGAGGGATTCACACCCGCCTCCTCTAACCACCGCCCCCACCACCTGCCCCCCACCACACGGGCCCACATTCAGGCCTTTTGCCCTAATCCCACCACAGAGACCTGAAGGCCTGGGTTGTCCTCGCTCCCTTTTGTGGAAGCCCAGTTCTCACTGGCAGGAGACCAGGTCGCCCGGCCTGGCCTCCTATGACAGCAGGGACCACTGAACTTTCAGTGGGCTTGGCTGAGAGCCAGGCCCCCTCTTCTGTTTTCTGGCTTGTTTGTGCCCTTGTTTGGCCTGCTGGGAGGGAAGCAGGCGTCCCTGCGGCACAGCAGCCTGGCTCTGCCTGTGCTCGCTTCCCAGCAGGGCCCTGCTCCCAGGAGTGGCCTCCCAGGTGGTCTGAGGGGCCTGATCTTCCTTTGCCCTGGGAGGTGAGCTCCCAGCTGAGAGACCCACAAAAGGTGTGGGTGTGTGGATCTTGATAAGTATAGAAGTATGTACATATTGAGGAAACATAATTTTTAAAAAATAGAGAAATAACAACTTTCCTCTTATCGAGCATTTATTTTAACAAGTAAGGCTCAGTAGTGCTGTAGTTATGAACACAGACCCTGGAGCCAGACTAGCAGAGCTCATGAGCCTGCTTCTTCCAATGACCAGCTGTGTGATTTGGGGCAAGTTCTTAATCTCCCTGGACCTCAGTTTCCTCAACTATAAAGTGGACATGAAACAGGACCTACCTTACAAAGTCAGGTGGAGAACGAAAAGGGCTGATACATGTAAAGCGCTGATAGTGGCACCTGGCACAGAGGAAGTACAATTGTCCGTGATTATTATTATTGTTCTTTGTGTTATTGTTCAATAGCCCATTCAATGTCAAGTACTCTACTGAGCAAATTTTTGGGTTTATTCCATTTAGTCCTCACAACAATACCCCGAAGCTGGTGTGTTACTACCCTTCTGTTACAGACGGAGTCTGCAGTGCAGAGAGGTTGAGGAACTTGCCCGAGGTCCCACAGGGATAGCAGCAGAGCCGCACTTCCCCCTCCTAATCCTGGAGGCACCTTGGTGAAGGTCCTAACAGCAAGCTAAGCCGTGGGCAGGCACAGTTGTCTTTGGCCACAAACAAATCTACAGAACTTGAGCCCTAGAGACACCCGCCCACCCCTGAAATCGACCATAAGCAGCAATGAGATTGCTGTATCTTGATCAGCCATGGTGGCCACACAGCAAAGACGAAGCCAGAACAGATGATGGGAAGGTCAGGAAGGGGCCTGCCTTGTTTTACACCCCATGAGCCTCACCTGTCGTCCCTGTGCAAACTGAAAGGCCCCTTTGCCACTTGATAAACCGGGCTTGGGGAAGTTGGGTGGGAACCTGTCCCTGCAGGGGGATGGGCGAGAGGCCACACGGGCCTGTTGACTGTGGGACATGCCACCTTGCCCCCCAGAAGCTGGGGGTGTGCCCCTGGCCTTCCAGTGTCTATGCCCAGACCCTCACCAAGGTGGAGGCCTCCCTCTGCCACTGTGACTGGTCCCGCCTGGAGAGCCAGGAAGCAGCAGGGCAAGGGGACACCCCCACTGAGGTCTCCATGGGTGAGGAGCAGGCCGAGAACTCGCCTGAGGGAGGTGGTGGAAGTAGGACTGTGCTCCAGGCTCTGCCACCTGCTCCATTGTCCCACTAGGCTTCCCATACAGAACAAAAATTCAAAGATGAAATTATAAGAATTTCAAGATAGCAACTACAAAGCATTAAATCCTTAGCCCAGGGCCCTCCTGAGCGTGGGCCACCACACCCAGGCCACAGCCCTCTGGTCACCAACCAGGGCCACAGATCTGCACCCGAATGCCTCCTCTTCACCTGGCCCCAGCATGGACACTGCCCCATGGCTAGTTAGCAGAGTCCCCTTCACCTCTGGGAGGAAGCCCTCTCCACTGGCCCTCTGACGAGAGCTGGCCTCCTCCAGCCCCATCTGTCACCCCCTGCCACCACCCCTTGTCCCAAGCCCTGTGCCCCAGCTGTGCTGATCTACTTACACTCTGCTGCTCCTTTTCCCACTTCTGCTTTGTGTGTGCTGTCGTTTGCTGCAAGCTCTTCCCCAGTGCCACCTGCAAGCTCCTATTTAACTTTGATGAGTTCGTCCAGCTTGTCACCACCTTATGAGGTCTTTCCTGATCTCCAGGAATGGAAAAAGAAGGTTTCTTTTCTTTCCTCTTATAGTGCCTTATTCTGTGATAACCTTTTATAACACTTATGACATTTTTTCCCACTTAGTTGTTCAGTATATATTTATTGAGCATCTATTATGTTCTGTTACAGCCTGGCTGACACTTTGCTAATCTGACTCTCTCTCTTGAGTCAGGCTCCTGCAGTCATTGTCTGGTTCTTTTCATCTTTATATCTTAAGGCCTAGAAGCAACTAATAAATATTTGTGGAAGGAAGGAAGGAAGGAAGGGAGGAAGGGAGGAAGGAAGGAAGGGAGGAAGGAAGGAAGGGAGGAAGGAAGGAAGGGAGGAAGGAAGGAAGGGAGGAAGGAAGGAAGGGTAGGTGGGTTTTCCTGAGGCCACTCCCCAGCCCCGTTATCTGCTGATGTTTTAAATGAACACTTTTAACACACATATGCTCACAAAGCCCTGGAGGCATGAAGTAGCGCCTGCTGAGAAAGAGGGGCACAGGGGCGGCCTAAGGGGAAGGAAAGGTGGGCATGGGCCAGATCATGCAGGACCTAGAAAGCCCTGGTAAGTTTTGCACTTTTCTCTGTAGGCAATGGGGAGTCACTGAAGATTCCAGGCAGTCGACTGACTGCATTCCATCTTGGTAAGGTCACTGTGACTGCTGACCCAGGATGGCCTGGGGGGCATGGGGTGGTGGCAGTGAGACAGTAGATTCACCCTGACGCTGATGTAGGTGGGGGAATAGTGTGGTCTCAGAAAGGTCAGCTCCCGGAGCACTAGAGCTTTAGGGTGGGAACATTCCAGACCCAGGAGAACTTGTTCTTTACCAACCGCCCCTGCCCTATGCCCACCAACTGGGAGTGTGTCCTTCTAAAGCCAACAAGGACCAGAGGTAATCTCTCCACATCGCTTTCCGAGTTCTTCGGCCTTGAGAAATCATCAGGAAATGGGATGGGGTGTTTGGTCACGGCTTTGAGGGGCAGGTATCTAGTTTCTAATTCTAATATTCAATCCATTCTGAGGTTTTAGAAAACATAACATGAACATACACATACTGTACAAAATACACATACACCACATCCACAAGCGAGCACAAACATGCCCCCACACACGTGCACACACATGCCATGTGCACCTGGCACACACACCACCCCAATGTATATGAATGCACATGCATGGGAGGGGGGCAAGGGACAGAATAGCTCATCACGGTCACCCCAGAGTCACCACTCCCTCCCGCTCCCACTGAGGTCCCATCACCGAGACCCCAGACCGACCATGCTCACTGCAGGATTCGGACCTCCCCCTCCTCCCACGGGCTGCTGTGCACCCTGGTCTCACCCTCACTACCCTGACCCCCTGATCTGAGCATCCTCCCTGACCTTGCCTCCCACACCCAGCAACCCCACCCTGGCGTCACACCTCCACCCCTCCATGACCTCATCCAACTCTGATTTTATCCTTACTGCGGTCGGGGCACAGACCCTTGCAGAGCGCCTACCGAGGGGGCATTTTCAGTGCAGACCTTTCTCTGAGCGGAACTTCGCTGCAGAGCATCACAAAAGAAATCGGTGTTGGCCCCACTTCAGTGTTTCTCCCCCCCACCCCCGCCTGCTCTAAAAAGGACCACATTTTCCTCAGCTGCCTTACAGTACTCTGAAAGAAGGTAGATATACATAAAGCCCATAGGTAAATATATGTATCCGAGTCTCTTTAATTATTACCAAAAAAGTTTTTTTTAAGTCTTCCTTCCCCAGGCTCCCATCCCAAGGCATCATGAACCCCTCCCTTCCTGTCAGTTCTCTGGGGGCCCCATGACTGACGTCCCTCTGTGAACCCCTTTCCTCTGTCGTCCCTGACTCTTCTTACCTCTCCGGTTGCTCCGCCTCACTCCCTTCTCTTGCCTTGCCCTTCACTGGTCTCCTACATGTTGCCGTTCTCCGGGGCCTGTCCTGTGGCTTTTTCTCGCCTTATAATCTAGTCCATGTCCGCCCCCCCCCCCCCACGGAACTGTGCACTGAGCCCCCCACCTCTCTGTCTCCAGCCCTGAGCTGTCTCCTCAGCTCCAGAGCCTCAGAGCCAACAGACCGCAGACATCGTCACTTGGACGTTCCACGTTCAAAACAGAGCCTGTCACTCTCCTGCCACCCCTGGCCCTGGCCCTGGCCCAGACCGCCCTTTCTCCTGTAGTTAGCGCCCCCACACGGCGTGGCCCTATAATCGCAACAATTGTCTGGAAATCCTCTAGAAGCCTGGCAGCCTCCTAGGCCCTCCACGTCTCCCTTTTTGTCTTCCCTCCAACTCAATAGTCACCAGGGCCAGTTCATTTGACCTCATTAATGCCTCTTGGATCTGTTCCCCTTCCCCACTACCATCACCATCCTGATGCAGCCGCCTCAACTCTTACCTGGCCTACTGGAGGTATTTCCTGTCTCAACCCCCCAATGCCCCCAGTCCAGAGCAACCTTTCTAAGACAAAAATCACATCACGTCTTTGCACTGCTGGGAACCTTCAATGGCCCCCCTTTGCCACAAAGTAAGGTACATGATCCTTACCAGATGTTCCAGGCTCTTCAGGATCTCACCCCTGCCCGCTATGTCTTCTTCCTCTGCCTCTCCACCTCTGCAGCTCTGCCCCAATCCCCACTCCCTAGTGCCTGCCCCACCTACAACAGGCCACTGCTTCATGCCTCTATCTCATTGTGGTCAGATGCTGGTCCTAAGTTTTGAACTTAAAGCACCAATAGAGATGGGCCTGGGGTGGCGGGAAGAGCCTCTGATACACATTGTGTATTCACTCAACCATCGTTCAGTGAGCCTATTTTGTTCCAAGCACTGTGCCAGGCACTGGGGATAGAGCAGTGAAAACCCGGGGCTCTGTCCCTGGGGGAGACAGAGAAGATGACCAGCAGGTACAGGATAAAGAGGAGCCACTGAAGACATTCAATCAGAGTGTGATGGAATCCTGATTCGCCTTAGACACAGGGTGTCGAATGCCGTGGAGAGCAGACATGGGGAGGCCAGCCTGGCGCTGACGCGGTGACCTGCATGGGAAGGGAGGCGGTGGGAATGGAAGGGTGTTCAGAAAGTGGAATGCGCAGGACTGGGAGACTACTTAACTATGGGGCGTGAGAGAAGTCTAGGATGGCTCCAAGGTCTGCCTCTGGCAATGAGGGGATGGTGGTACCGTTTGTGAAATGAAAACACAGGGTGGGGAGCAGACATGGGCCTCAGCCCTCCCTGGTCCCTGGTTTTTATTGTTGGTAATGTTTTCGCTAACAAGGTGGGCACTAACGACTAGAGCCAAGCAGGTGGTAAGTGCTTTACTTGCTTTATCTGATGGTATCCTCACAATAAACTCCTGAGGAGACAACTGTTATCCCCATTCTACAGATGGGGTTACTGAGGCTCAAGAAAGTTAAATAATTTTTCTGTGTTCACCTCGTTGTCAAATGAAGGAGCCAGGATACTGGGCCATGCCTGGCTGACTCCTCTCTTGACAGCTATTAAGGGCTCTATCATCTCCATAGACAATCCCTACCTGGGCATGTGAGGCTGTGGGGGCTACATTGGCCTGTGTCCAGGGCTACTTACTGCAGTTTCTGCCTCCATTCCCTGCTTCTTACTCCTGGGTCAAGCTTGCTCTTTCTCTTCATTTATCTTCTGGATTCCTGTAGAAAAATTTCCAGTGCTGAAGCTCACCTGGGTACCTGGAGGCAGCCGTCACTGGCGAGGGTAGGGCTCCAGGGGGAGGTGGTCATCTGACCTCTGCTCACACATACCAGAGCCATGAGCTGTGTCCTCCAAGGCCTCTCCTGCCCCATAGTCACCTGCCCTTCCACTCTCTGAGCTGGACCCCTGGGACAGAAGGTGAGCCACTGCGTGGGGTTTGCAGGGGCTGGGTTGAGGAGCTGGCTTCTGTGGAGCAGAGAGGGGAGACAAGGCAGGCAGGGGGCGCCACAGACCCTGCGGTCCTTCCAGGGCGGAGGACAAGTCTATGAGGTTGTACCTGATGAGCTCCCCTGAGCAACCAAGCACTGAAAAATCAATACCGTTTTCCACTTTCAGTGCTGAGCGACTCCTTTTCATTATGTCTCGCACTTCCTCTGTGCTGCTGGGGACCGAGATGGCTCTCTGGCCGTGGTCCCAGATCTAATCTCTGTGCTGGCTGACAAGCCTGGTGAACACATGGCTCTAGGACCCATGGTCTGTGTCCCACTGCCTGGGGACCTGGGGCTGGTCATCCTGCCCTTACCTACACCCATCTCTGCCTCCCCTTCCTACACACACACACAATACGCGCACACACGCACACTCAACCCTAAGTCATCACTTACATTTCTCAGAGAGTGGAACGTGTGGCCATGGAAGCACCCGCTTTATCATTTTAGCCCTTTGGAAAAAAGTCTTCCCTAAATCTCCTCTAATATTGAAAAAACCCATATCTTTATCTCTTTTATTAAAATAATAAATATTTGTTATACAAAGTTTGGCAACTATCGGCCATTATGAGGAGAAGTTATTTCACTCAGGAGTCATTAATGAAGAAGAAAACGCACACAGGTGTGCATGTATGTGGGCTCTGTGAGGACGTGCATTTGTGCACCCAGTGGGGAGGGCGTTCAGCTCAGCTCAAACAACATCTTGTCAGAGAAGGGAGGAGACTCTGATCTCTGTGCCCAGAACAGTGCCTAGTGTACAGCAGGTGCCTAACATACGGTGTTTGTTGAATGAATTTATGAATGTGCTTCTGCGTGAGCATGTAGCTCCTCATAGCCTCCATCCAGACCCTTTCCTAGCTCCAGCTCAGCTGAGAATCAGGAAAGAAACAGATTCCTGAATAAAATACATCCCAGACCTTACTTTGAGGAGAGTTCCCATGATATCACCCAACGTCTATCTCAGCTTTCACAAATAATTCATAAAGTTTGGTTTTCTAGTCTTCATGCTCCAAAGTGGATATCCTAGCCTCCAAACTCACGGAAGCCCAGGAACAGCACGAGGAAGTGAGGGTGCTATGGGCAGACAGCCTGAATGCTTGGAGACGCTCTGTGCATCCAGCCGCAGGGCTCAGAAACCACAGCGCTGTGGCATTCTGTGCAGGAACTAACAGCTACCGCGGCCTCACGGTGCATCGATATATTCCACTTCCAAACACAACGGTGACCTTGGCCATCTCAAGAAGATGAAATCCTGTCTCCGGTGCTGTCTTTCAGATGGCACAGGAGGCATATGGTATTTATTCATGTTTTCTTCTGTTCTTCCCAGTGGTTCCTTGCCCTTGCCATTCCGCACGCTGTGGCCTATGGCCTCACACTAAACGGTTTGGAAGATACGAGGGGAATGCACCTGCGTTGTCTCTGGGGTGTAGGACACTCTGGAAAGCCCAACTCCCCCATCCCCTGCACCCTTTACACCAGTTACTTATCCGTTTCCCGCCCAGTGGGGCAGATCCTGGTGCACCGAGAGCAGATCGGCCTTTGCAGCAATGATTAATTGACCCTAGCAGTTTAAGACTGCTTATTGGCACACAGTTATGAAGTGTCACAATATGTCTCAAATGCAAGCGGCTTCCATTAGAAGCGGAATGGCAGAGCGGGAAGCGCAAGCAATATTTCCTTAAAAGTTCATTGTAGGCACTGGGGTGGTGTGCGAAGCTAAACAAATCCAGGCAATAATGGAAATGTAGCATGAAATTACTTCTGTAAACAACAACCATTCATTATTTGAACATTTTTCATAAGCGAGCAGGCAGAGAGAGGGGCCGGGGCTGTGGGTGGGAGGGGAGGGGGCTGCAGCAGGCAGGCAGGGCCCGCACACCCACTGGAGTTTCTAGGCGGAGCTTTCTCGGGGCTCCCTGTGCCCATCTGTCTTCTGAAAAATGCCGAGGCGAGGCTCCCTTCTGCCCAGCGCCTGCCGTTGGGTTCCCTTTCTTCATTAAGCAGGACCGGCGCAGGCAGAGGGAATGTATGATTTAAGGAAGAAAGAGAGGCCCACTACTTAATGTTGATTTGGCGGAGTGTATAACCCCGGAGAGAAATGTAAATAGCAGCCTGCAATAACATGACAGCCCACTAATCATATTTACAAACGATATTAAATCTGTCTGCATGCAGGCCTGCCTGCGGATTGGCCCGGCCGTAATTGTCATTGTAACCAGCGCCGGCTTATGGGAGGATTTAACTGCAGTGATATAAGGTGAGTCGCGGGCTTATTATGACTTTATTATTACCCGGTTTATGTTTATTAAAACAATTTGTCATGCAGAGCAGGAATGGAGGAATGGGAGCATTAAATCGTGCCATACTCAACCTGGAGAGACGACTCCAGGGATGAATGGCAGCAGGCCCCCAGCCTGGACTTGTTGCCTCTGCAGCCAGGGCCCATTAGTCGCAGGGCCTGGAGCCCTGGCCTGGCCAAGGAAGACCACCCTGCCCAAATCTCGGAGCCCGGCGGTACACAGACAGAGTCTTTTCTGTGGCTCTGACTGCCTTTCAAATAGGAGTTGACACAGGACGGCCATCGGAAAGACAAGGGCCTGAGTTATGGTGGGGTGCTTGCAGGAGTGCCCATCGGGGCCACACTTGGGGCTCCTCTCACCGTGGGAACAGAGCCAAGTCTGTGAAGGCTGCACCCAGAGAGCCCGCAGAGACTCAGCACAAAAGGTCTTGGAAGAAGTTTAATAAAAGCTGCTTTATTTCCTCTTGGGGTCCTTATTGGTTATTATCAAATTTATTTCATCCCCAATCTTTGTTCTTTGGCAAGGCAGAGGAAAGGGAGGGTGGGTGGGCCTGAGAGGAACAGGTCCACGCTACTAGTAAATAATACTCCCTCTCCCCAATCCAATTACCCAAGGAAGAGAGATGTCGGGAGGTGGGAGGGCCGGGGTAGCACTCCCGGTGTAACGGGGGCTGAGGCCTTGCATGCAGACATAAAAGCCACAGGCACCAGTTCCTGCTGCCAGTCCCAGGAAAGGACCCACCTTCTGGGGACAGACCCACACATGCACTACAGCTGGGTCTGTGACTATCACAAAAGCCTCAGAAATGTGACCCTTAATGGGAGTGTCCTGGAGAGGAAAGAGCTCAGCAGTGGCAAGTCGACTTCTCATGGACCAGGTGGCTGCATCTTGGCTAAAAGTTCCCTCCCCTCTTCAAGATCCCCACTAGCCCTTACAGGGCCTCTGTCTATACTGACATGAGATAAAGGCTCCCCTTCCTCCACACAGGGGCCGGCAATGCAGGGCCCGTGGGCTGGTGAGCACGACAAAGTCTAGCTTGCAGCTCTCACTTACCCCTTCAGTCCTTGAGCAGCGAATAATCTGTACAACTATACTTGGTGTCTCTATCCCCCTGCCAGCAGCCTCACAGCCTAAAATGCCATTATTTAAAAACTCATTGTCTGCACAATGTCTCCAAAGCCACAATGTCCGGGGCAGTGGGGTGGCGAGAGTCTCAGAGCGGGCAATAGCAAGGGTGTTCCCATCATTCCCGCCTGCTAGGATGCCCACAGGTCTTGTACCTCATGGTGGGTGAGCGCAGGCCGGGACAGACAAACCGTTTGGGTTCCCTTCTGGGCCCCGGAACCAGGCTGCCTATGGGACATGATGCCAGGGGCTCCCAGCACGGGGAGCTGTGGGACACAGCACCACCTCTCAGTCTCCACACCCCACAGGGAAACCATAGCTGGCTCCTGGGTGTGTGTGCGGCACCAGGTGTCTCTCTCAGGTGCAGAGTGTCTCTAGAGGGGTCACCACCTTCCTCTGCTCACCCATTCCCTGCCCGGCCAAAAGGGCCAGCTTGGGAGTATGGGCGTTTGGGCACTGGAAGTGACATCCTTGGCCAGAGCTCAGCCTTAATTCTGGGCACCCTCTAATAGGCGGACTTCATGCCTCTGCTCACATACCTCCTGTGGCGATGAGCTCACTCCCTCCTGTGGTGGCCTCTCTTGCTGTTGGAAATCTCTCCTGGGACACTCCCTACTTCCCATCCATCACACAATTCAAGGTCTAGAAGACTTCCGGCATTTCAGAGGGCCCCTTGGTGTCCCCTCCTCATCAGTGTACTCCCACAAAATCTCTGTTCTGCAAATCTTGGCACTTTGTCGCAGGGAGCGAGAACTCTGAAAATGAGGCTGTTCCCCAGAGTCTCCTGCAGCTGCTCTTCTTCCGGCCCTGCTGCGGGACTTCTGGGCCCTTCCCTGTCGGAGTACTGCCTCCTGGTCCCCCTGAGTCCCTGCTGGAGGAATCCCTGGGAACAGGGCCCCCAGCTTGCTCTCTCCTGTGGGTGCAGGCAGAGTTGGGCCCCACCCCCAGGGCCTGGCCCTGGGATGGCTTGGGGGGACATCTTCGAATTGTGGGCCCAGCTCCCCAGGCCTGGGCATGCCTGTGGGCCTTGGGTTCTCTTTGTCTCATTTAAGAAAGGAGTCACCGAATGGTGGCTCAGAGGAGGAACAATAAGCCTTTATTGAGGCTGCCCTTCTCCACAAATGCTCAACCTGCTGGCCTCCGGGAGAGGCCATGCTGGCAAATTAAAAGTCTCTAAAGTTTTTTATGTCTCCTTGGACACTCCCTGCAGCTTTAATGCTGAACTGGCTGGTCTGGCTCAGAGACAAAAAGAGACAGGCAAGGGTCACAGAGGACTGACCTGTGTGGTTCCTTCCTGGTCAGTGGATGTTGGGTGGGTGGGATGGGGGCAGGTATGGAGGCCTCTGGGACCCCCAAAAGTCCTATTGGGTCAGGGCCTTGCTTCCTGACAGTGTCCATTCTGAGGATGACAGACACTGAGTCCCCACCAGGCTTCTCTGAGGTCAACCCGTAAGGAAAGTACAGGAGGGACCCAACAGAGCAGGGGAAGGTGCTGGCAGGCCTCCAGAGTCTTAGCCCCCCACCCACCCCACCCTCCTTACTCCGTCCTGAGGCCGGTGTATCCCTGGAAAAGGTTGGTGAGCCAGGTCTGGTCCTGCTGCAGGTGAGATCCTCCACAGCTCCCGCCAAAAACCTTGGCTCAGAGCCTCGTGTTGGCAAATGTGGGCCGAGAGGCAGCAGGGCTGGGGGAGTGAGGGGGAGGGAGAGAGAGGCTAGAACACTCCCTGTTAACACTTGTCCTGATATTATTCAATCTTTTCACTCCCAAAGGGCCAAGAGTTCCTTGTAGGTGCCAGTCTGGTGCTCGGCTGTGCCATCTTTCCAGCAAGTGGTGAGTCACAGGCACCACGGGGGAGCCCTGCTGGGCCAACCAATCCTTTCGTCCCGCAAAGGGTGCCGACATTTGCTGTATAGAGGTGGCCTTTGCAGAAGGGTAGTAATTGGAAAGGGGGCAGAAAGGAGCCTCTGGAATGCTGGAAATCTAGACTTTGAATCGGGTGATGGGTACATGGGTTTACACAAATAAAAACAAACAAACAAACAAGCATTGAGTTGCATGTTTGTTTTATTTAAATTTAAGATTATAATAATACCGAACAAACACAGGCCCTGCCCTGAAGGGCCTCCGTTGAATCGCATCTCTGCCACTTCTCAGCTGGATGACCTTAGGCCTATCTCCCAAAGCCTGAGTCTGGGTCTCTTCATTCACAAACAAAGAGGATGTCACCTCTTTCTCACTGCCTGACCCCTACAAAGAGTCAGGCTTAAAAAAAATCTGCCAGTATAATAAAACTTTCTTCTGGGTATTGGGGAGAGCTATAGCTCCCAAGAAAAACATCTTACCTTGTTTTACCACCATCCCAGTTATATTGTGGCTTTTGGCATGTCCCTCATGCCTCTAGCTGCTCTTCCATAAGGACTTGAGGTAGCCGCTCTCTGCTTCAGAAAGGGAGGGCCAGAACTGGGGGCAGGGGCGGGGTGGAGGGGACTAAGGCTGAGGCAAGGCCTGGACACTGGAAACTAGGGGCAGAGTCCTGGGAGGTTAGGGCAGCTGGGTTGGCTTGGAGAGGGGCCAGAGGAGGGTTTGCTTTCCCTAGGCAGGAAGGGAAGAGCTGCCAGAACAAAGGCCCAGCCACAAGAGCTTCGTGGGACTGGCTGTCTGGGAGAAGAGAGGACCTGGGGTCCAGGTCAGGGGTGGTGGAGCGGTGCTCTGGTCTCTGGCACTGTGCATGCCCAGAGCCCAGAGCCTGCCCACTGAAATGCCCTGTCTCTCGGGCCCCCATCAGGCCAGATGTTCCAGGCTGTTCTTGCGGAGAAGGGTCCTTTCCTTCCATCACTCTATCTGATCGTCTGCTAGGCTAGTTTCTGGCAATTTCTTGCTCCGTTTCTTTAATCCCTGATTCTCCTCAAGCGCAGAGGGAAAAAGCTGAAGGCCTGTTGGTAGGGGAGCTGGGGGAGGGGTGGAAGAGAGAAAGGAAGTGGCTCCCACCCTAGACATCAGACTTAGTACAGGGTAGGGATAGCAAGGGTCCTTGAGGATCCTGGACCAGAGCTGTGAGGCCCAGGCTGAGGCTGCCTCCTCGTCCTCAGCCTCGCTGGGACTGGCTGCGTCACTGTGAGTGGTCTGTGGGCGGAGACAGCTGGGCTGCAGTCATTTTCCTTGGCCAAGAACAGAAGCCTGGGGTGAGCAGCACCAAAAGTAAAAAGGCCAGACCGGGAAGAAGATTCTATCAATTCACTACAGCTTCTCCAAATCCCAGGCCCCGAGGTCAGGGCTCAGACAGTCTACCAGGGTGTCAAACTCATTTTCACTGGGGCCTCATCAGCCTCGCCAGTTGCCCTCAAAGGGCCAAGTGTAATTTTAGGATTGTGTAAATGTAACTACTCCTTAACTGTTAAGTGAAAGCTCGGCACTGCCGCCAGGTAGAAACAAGGTGCCGGGCCGGATAAAACAACGTGGAGGGCTGGATTTGGCCTGCGGGCCTTGCATTTGCCACCTGTGGTCTAGGCTGGTACTGAGGGTCCATGACGGTGAATGGCAGCTTCCCACTGGCTGCCCGGGCTGAGGGCTGAGGAGGCTGTGAGAGTTCAGGGGAACCAGCAGTCCTGTGCTCCCCACTTGTGGCTTTCCCTGCCTGCCCCCTCAGGCCTCAGAAGCCTGCCTGCTTCTGCAGAAGGGGCAGGAGGGACTGTGGCTTGGGGGCTTCTCTCTTCTCTGAAGAAGGAGTCACGTGAAGCCGGAAACTTCTTAGAGGAAAAACCTATTGAGAAGCTCAAATCATGGCAGTAATTAGGCCACTTATTTTGCAAAAGTCCAAATTAAATGGAAAATTTGGTGCTAATGAAAATGTTCCATTTTCCCCTTTTATTAAATCTAGCTCTGTGCCTTCCAAGAGTTTGGGACTAGCCGGCCCCTGATGGCTTTCTCACAGCCAGTTCATATCCTCTGATTGTGCTTTGCTGAGACAGAACGCACTCTCAGGGCCTCTAGTTACTGGCTCCATTGAAAAATGTCCTTCATAAGGTAGCCGCAGTAACACACCCCCAGCCACCCACTCACTCCTTCAGCCTTCCTCTAGCCTTCCTCCGCCTGACGTTGCTACGTTGCTATCAGTCTTTTCTGGGTGTCACCATCTGCTGCGTGGGCCCCTAGGAGCCCAGGCCCAAGGGGGAGGGGCTGGTGTGCACCCTGTAAAGCTGGGCTTCTGGTCTACCCCTTCTGGCACCCAGGAAAATTGGAGCTCAGCATCTAATCCATAGAGCCCCATGCTCCCACCACTCGAGGCTGCTTGCCTCCTGACAACTGTCCTGAAAAGGGCTGAAGCCCCCGAGATCTGATTACACCTGCACTTTGACTCCCTCACTGACCCACTAGGTGCCTCAGCCAACTCCACTTGCCTCTCTGGGCTTCAGTTTCCTCATCTGTAAATCAGGGATCATGCTAATTACTCTGCCTTGTGGAGTGTTGTGAGGAGGTATGATGAGAGTGCATTGCAGAGCACCCGAGCCAGGGCGGGGCTCATCTCGGATGGCAGCTCCTCTAAGAAGTCTCTCTTTTCCCCAGTATGATTGTGATGACCCCTTCTCTGGGCTCCCATAGCTTACCTCAGACTGTGTCAGAGTTCCCACCCCACAACCAGATGTGATCCTGTCGAATTCAGCTCTGCCTTCCCATTGTCCAGCACAGGGGAGCACCAGGCAGAATATAGACAGTGTGATCCTATTGCCATAAAGATCAAAAACAGACAAGCTAACCAATACTTCTAAGGGATGCATAGATGAGTAGTGAAACAATAAGAAAAGAACAAAAACTTAGTCCAGATGGTGGGTACCTTTGGGGAGGAGGAAGAGAATGCAATGCCAGAGGAACACACAGAAGATTTCTGAGGTTCTGGAAATACACTTTTTAAATGAGTGATGATTACACAGGTGTTCACTTTATTTTATTTCTTTAAATTCTGTGTATTATAACTATACTCTTATATACATATATATAGTTTACTACGACAAGAAAATGAATGAGGTTTTTTTGGACCTAGCTTTTTTTTTTGCTGTTTTTCTAATTTTATTGCACTGGAGTCATAGAATGTGTCATTAATTATATCAGATTTTTAGTATCTGTTAAGACTTCCTTTGTGGCCTATTATATAGTTTACTCTGTTAACCTTCCATGTGTACTGGAAGATAAAGTGTGCTCTTTAATTATGGGATGCAGGCTTTCCCTGCACACGTTGAGCGCGGTTGTTACTGTGTAGTTCAGCCGTACCTGCTTGACTGACTGTGCTCTCGCTTCTCGTCTTGTTTCATCAGTTTCTGAGAAAGTAATGTAAGAATTTGCCTTTATGATTGTAGGTTTCTCAGTTTCTACCAACTTCTGTCAAATTTTGCTGTGTAAATTTGCCTACTCTACTGTCAATTTTTCTCATAATTCTGTTATTTTTAAGGTTTTGTTATTAATAAGTCAGGTTCAGTATTGAGATAAATTTCTGTTGAGTTTTTCCTCTTATTAGTGAGCACCTACCTTCTTCAAATCTCAAAGTTTGTTTATGTCTTAAAATCTTTTTCACTTGCTATGAATATTGCTGTAACTCCTTCCTTTTGTTAGTACGTATATGTTTTCCTATCCTTTTATTTTTAAGCTTTTTGCATATTATGTTTCAGTTATTATGTCTCTTATAAACAACTTATAAACAACTTATGTCTCTTTAGTTATTATGTCCCTTATTATGTCTCTTATAAACAACTTATAACGGGATTTTAAAAATATACTCTGAAAATATCTCAGAATAGGTGGGTTTAATCCATTTAAATTTGTTGCGATTATTGATAAACTTGGAAATAAATTCTACCATGTACTTATGTTTCTTTTTCTTTTCTGCATTTAACTAGATTCACTGAGTTCTTTTCATTACCTTTTTTCTTCTCTCTACTGATTTGAATGGTATCCCTTTTTAAAAAGTCTAAATGTAGTCAATATCTTTATTCGCCTCCTACAATGCAAGGATCTTGAAATGTTTTAACTCCAATCCCTGCTTCCATCTTCTTGCTATTTATAAAATATTTTAGTTCTACCTTGTTTTTAGCTCCTTTCAAAAGCTAGTCCTTCTTTCTTCAATTTTTTGGAGTTCATGCTTATTTGGATTAACCACACATATTTTCTAATTTATTTGTTTATCATCCCTTCCTTTTGGTCTCAGCTTTCTTCTTACTAAGGTACCCCCTTAGTTGTTAGTTCAGAGAGAATTGTGAATAGTGGACTCTGACTTTTTCTCAGATCTTTTACTTTGCCTTTACTCCACATAAATTATAAACTGCCGGTTATTTTTCTTTAATACTATGAAGATGGTATTCCTTTGTCTTTTGGAAGCAATTTGGCTGCTGAGGAGTCTGCTGCCAGACCAACTGTTGTTCTTTCTTAGGTGTTCTGCTGTCTCCCTGTGCTTGTCTCTTTTATTTAATGTTTTGAAGTTTTCCCATAATACATCTAGGTGTGGATTTATATTGTTTGACCTTCTTAGTGATTAAGGGGTCTAATCAATTTGAGGACTCATCTCTTTCTTCAGCTATGGAAAATTCTTACTCATTTTCTCTTCTAGGATGTCCTTCCCTATTCATTCTGCTCTCTTCATCTGGCAGTATGGGGAGTCTTTGCACCCTCTTCTTTCTCCTGATGCTCCCACATGGTGCCTCATTTCCTCATGTGCTTGGTAACTTTACTGAGTTCACCTTTAAGCAGGGGTTGTGCTTCTGTTGAAGGCCTGTGTGCCAAAGTTGTCAAAATATCCCTTCTGCCCTAGCTGGTGTAGCTCAGTGGTTGGACCATCTTCCCGTACCCAAGGGTTGCGGGTTTGATTTCCTGTTAGGGCACATACCTAGGTTGCGTGTTCATCCCCAGTCCAGGCGCTGGTGCATGCGACCGCTGGTGCATGCAACCCCTGGTCCAGACGTGTATGATCCTGGTCCTGGCACAGATCCCCGGTCTTGGTGCCCAGGTGGGCGACCGATAGATGCTTCTCTCGCATCGACGTTTTGGTCTCTCCCTTCTTCTCTCTCTCTAAAAAAGCAAATGAAAATGTCCCCGGGTGAGGATAAAAATATATGTATTTCTTCCAAGCAACTTCATGGTTCCTGGTGCTGGTGCCCTAAACCCATTTTGTTCTCTTGTAAATCGTGTGCCACACAGGTAGTTTACTTGTGGACCTCATACCTGCTTCTCGCCCATTCCCAAGGCTTCGACTTCATGTGGACTCTCTCTCCCACCCTCTGCCCCAGGCACATACTATGCTTTCTTGTTTCCTGAGCCTGTGAGTTTCTCTAGTTCCATTTTCATATATATGGCTGCCTTGCAGTGCTCCCAGCCATATACAAGGGGCTTAATTCCAGCTCTGTAGAGCTCCAGGGCAGGGTCTCCTGTCCCTGCTTGGGTGTTAAGACACCACCACCATGGGCCACCAAGCCTCAGTTCCTGCATACCATCCTAGCAATAAATGCACTGTTTCTGGTCCTGAATATTTCCTTTTATTTTTCCTGTTTGATGCTATATTGAACATGCCCATCCATTTTGTTATCTTATTTAGGGGTTTAGTTTAACCTCTTTTAAATATACAAAATATGTGTATCATTATTTTTTATAGTCAACACTTAATTGAATTTACCAACATAGTTTTGTCATTTCCTGTGGTCATCCATGGTTTCTTGCATCCTGCTTGTCTTCCCTTCATGTCCACTTTTCTTTTTACCAGAAGAAATCTTTATTTCAGTAAGAGGCTAAAGAGTCATATTAGCTTAGTGTTTGCGTGTCTATAAGGAGTTTTATTTGCCTGGACTTTTGCATAATAGATTAGAGGGATATAAAGTTCTAGATTAATTGTTATTTTTCCTCAGCATCTTGAAGAAATTATTTTATTTTCTTCTGGTATCGGTTGCTGAAAAGGATCCTACTATTGGTCTAATTTGATTTTTATCATGATCTGTTTCTTCCTTCCAGTAGTTTTTAAAATGATCTCTTTACCTCGATGCTCTGAAGTCACACTATTACATGTCTGGGTGTGGATCTATTTTTATTTTTCCAACTCAATACACTACATGGATTTTTTAACCTGAAAACTTACATCTTTCTTTAATTTTGGAAAAAATGACAATTATCTCTTTAAATATTGCTTATGTACTGTTTCTTTGATTCTCTTTTTTAAATATATTTTATTGATTATGCTATTACATTTGTCCCATTTCCCCCCTTCACTCCACTCCATCCTGTACCCCCCCTCCCGTCCACATTCCCCCCTATAGTTCATGTCCATGGGTCATACATATAAACTCTTTGGCTTCTCCTTTTCCTATACTATTCTTACCCTCCCTCTGTCTATTTTCTACCTACCATTCATGCTACTTATTCTCTGTACCTTTCCCCGCTCTATCCCCCTCCCAGTCCCCTGTTGATAACCCTCCATGTGATCTCCATTTCTGTGGTTCCTGTTCTAGTTGTTTGCTTAGTTTGCTTTTGTTTTTGTTTTAGGTGTGGTTGTTAATAACTGAGTTTGCTGTCATTGTTACTGTTCCTATTTTTTATCTTCTTTTTCTTAGATAAATCCCTTTAACATTTCATATAATAAGAGCTTGGTGATGATGAACTCCTTTAACTTGACATTATCTGAGAAGCACTTTATCTGCCCTTCCATTCTAAATGAAAGCTTTGCTGGATAGAGCAGTCTTGGATGTAGGTTCTTGCCTTTCATGACTTGGAATACTTCTTTCCAGCCCCTTTTTGCCTGTAAGGTGTCTTTTGAGAAATCAGCTGACAGTCTTATGGGAACTCCTTTGTAGGTAACTGTGTCCTTTTCTCTTGCTGCTCTTAAGATTCTCTCCTTCTCTTTAATCTTGGCTAATGTAATTATGATGTACCTTGGTGTGTTCCTCCTTGGGTCCAGCTTCTTTGGGACTCTCTGAGCTTCCTGGACTTCCTAGAAGTCTATTTCCTTTGCCAGATTAGGGAAGTTCTCCTTCATTATTTGTTCAAATAAGTTTTCAATTTTTTGTTCTTCCTCTTCTCCTTTTGGCACCCCTATAATTTGTATGTTGGAATGTTTAAAGATGCCCTGGAGGTTCCTAAGCCTCTCCTTATTTTTTTGAATTCTTGTTTCTTCATTCTTTTCTGGTTGGATGTTTCTTTCTTCCTTCTGGTCCACACCATTGATTTGAGTTCCAGTTTCCTTCCCATCACTATTGGTTCCCTGTACATTTTCCTTTGTTTCTCTTAGCATAGCCTTCATTTCTTCATCTAATTTGTGACCAAATTCAACCAATTCTGTGAGCTTCCTGATTACCAGTGTTTCGAACTGTGCATCTGATAGGTTGGCTATCTCTTCCTTGCTTAGTTGTATTTTTTCTGGAGCTTTGATCTGTTCTTTCATTTGGGCCTTTTTTTTTTTTTTTTTTTAATCTTGGCGTGCCTGTTACATACAGGGGCAGAGCCTTAGGTGTTCACCAGGGCAGGGTAATGCTCGTAGCTGCACTGTGACGCTGTATGTGGGGGAGGGGTCCCATAGGGAGCAATGGCGCTTGCTCCACTCTCTGCCAGTTTTCAGTCACTCCCTCTGCTACCCACAAGCAAATTGGGCCCTTCTGGTCCTGATTCCTGGGTGGGTGGGTTTGTGTATATTCTAGGATCCTGTGGGTGTCTCCAGTGAACTCTCCAGTGAGGCTGGGAGTTTCTTCGGCAGCCCCCTCAACCCCTGCAGGTGTTTTCAATCAGTGATTTGAGGCTTTATTTCCCCGTGCTGGAGCCCTGGGTTGTGACGTCTGTCACCTGGTCCACCAGCTGCTGCCTCACTGTTCAGCTGCAGTTTTGCCCGCCCTGCTCCATAATCCACCACCTCACAGGGTCCCAGCTGCCACCTTGCCCCAAGTCCTCTCCACCCCGGCTGCCCGTCTCCACCCCTCCTACCGGTGTGGATGAATGTTTCTTCTTTATCTCCTTGGTTGTTGGACTTCCATACAGTTCGATTTTCTGTCAGTTCTGGTTATTTTTTGTTTTTAAATTGTTGTTGTCCTTTTGGTTGTGCAAGGAGGCACAGTGTATCTACCTATGCCTCCATCTTGGCCAGAAGTCTAATTCTCTTTTTATGTAACGTTTATTAGAAGCCTGTTTGAGCTCTTCAGTCTAACTTCGATATTTCTCAATTGCTATATACAATATATATGTGTAAGCACATATATATGTGTATATATATACATATACACACACATATCTAACATCCATGTTTCTCAATGGATGTTAGATATATAATATCTAAAACTATCTCTTCATGCTATATTTTGGGTGAAGTTTTGTAGTTCTAGATTACAATTTAATTCTCTGGTTCTCTCTTTAACTGTGCTCAGGTGTGGAGTTTATTTAATCTATTAAACATTTAACTTCAATGACTTTGTCTTTATTCTCCCAGATTTCTAGTTGGTTCTTGTTCATATCCTCTTGTTACTTATGCCCATTCTTATTTTGCAAATTTTTGTTGTCTATTAATCAGACTTTTACCTTGATCTCTTTGAACTTCTGAATGTACTTATTTTAAAGTCTAGATCAGACTCTTCAAATCAGTTTTATATAGTGTGAATTTCTCTTTGGATTGCTGATATTTTTGCAAAAATTATTTTCATGTATCTTGGAATATTTATTTGTAGGCTTATTTTAAGTGGGGATTTCTTTTCTCCTTTTCTCTCTTCCTCTTCCTTTGTCTACTCCTCCTCTTTTTTCTTCTCTCTACCCATTTCTACCCAGAACCAGATCTTATAGTAGTAGTTTGCAGCTCCTTCTTCTTGGATGTAGTAGCGTAAATTGTTGACAGAGAACCCAGAAAAATTACGGCTTTGGTTCCATTTGCCATTTTAGATTTCTATTCCATTTCTGGTTTACAGAGATATTAATCTTATGTTTGAACCTGCCTATGAACTTCTAGGTTTCTCTGTATATAATCTGCTGTCATTTATCCTTATATACAACAGATCAGGTGATCAAAATGTGAAGCACCTACATTATCCCGAAGTTGACAATCCCTCCATCTCTATTCAGAAAATCAAGATAAGGAGAGTGATGGGTGCAGTTTGTGTCAGCCTGTGCAATGACTTGGGTCACACACCCACCTTGTTGTGGAGGTGATGCTGGATACCCGGACTGAGAGCAGAGCCTCGCCACAGCCACCTGGGGCAGGGAAAGGTGTTTCTCAACACAAGGAGGAACAGTTCACCAAAGAAGGGAGATGGGATAGTGTGCTGAGCAGAACATAATCGTGGCTCACACTGTTCACACTGGGAGCCTTTCTCGCGATCTGGAGCACCCAGAAAGCTTAGACTTACCCTTTTACTTTCAGTTCAACCCTTTGAGTGTCCAGGGGAGGGCAGAGTGCAAAGCAGAACCTCAGCTAAATTGACAGAAGAACACATTAGTGCAGTACAGGAGAGAACCAACCTGGGGAAGCTCCCCTTTCCCCAAGCTCTTCTCCAAGGACAGCAGAGGCTGGAAAGTGGGGCAGCGTGCTTGGTCAGTGTATGAAGTTCCTTCAATTGAGACAGAAGCATAAATGGACAAAGAGGCCCATGGTTCCAAAATTAAAGAAAGAAGGGCCTGGTGCTGAACCGAGGCTCAGATGCCATCTGTCATCAGAGCAGAAACAACCATTTGTTTAAGTCCTAGCCTGAGTATCCAGCCCAGAGTAGTGTGGTGCTGGGCAGGTAGGCAGTCCACCAGGGGCTCTGGTGGCAGGACAAGGGGTCCACAGATCTTGGCTAGTCAAGGCGCAGACCCCTGCTTCCCACACCGGGGCTCCTGGGCTGGGGAGGGGTGGGGAGGGCAGGTTGCGTGGAGATTGGTGGGGTCCCCGGCAGGGCTCCTGGGTCAGCATCTACCCTGTACCCCAGCCACCCGATTAGAGGCCTCTCAGCACTGCTGCTGCTGCGGTAGCAGTCAATGGCATCTTTCATTTCATTTAGAGCTTGATTTGTTTACAAACTAATAAATATGATTTATAAAATGTGCCTGTGGTTTGCTAATTACTGCACATATGGCGTTTTCATTTTGTAAAACTGGCATTTGCATTCTTTGTAGATTATGACTTTGTGTCCCCAGTGCTAATTAGTCTGATTAGGCAGATAACTTCCCCGTTCCTAGGCTGAGAGGCCGAAGGCTGTGGCATTGGGGGTGAAGGGACTGGGGCTATGGCCAGCCTTGCAGGGAGGAGCCAGGGAGGCTCCAGGACTTTGCTGAAGACCCTGGAATGTCAAGCAGCTCATTTTGTGTCCTTCCCCAAATCTAATTAAGCACAGTTCGTTAGCACAAATTTCTTAATCAGGCCTAATCTTCCCACTGAATGCACAATTTCTGAATTGTCACAGAGCTGGGTCCGCCTGCAGGGGAACAAGAGGCTAGCAGGGCCTTTGGCAGGGGGGTGCAGGGGCGGCAGGCTGCCGGACACTTACCAGTGACCAGTGAGGATGCACAATGCTAAGCTTGCCAGGATCCCAGGCCTTGGGTGGCCAAAGAGGATCCCAGGCCACTAGGCCAGTTTATGGGCCTCAGGGAAGAAGACTGCAAGTGGTCTAGTCCACAGGACAATTACTCAGGCCCAGTACAGCCTTGGAGACCCTGGAGGAGCGGCTGGCAGGCTGAGAACCAGGCTCTGAGATCTTGGGAGCAGGTCCCAGCAGGGGTACCTATCTTTAAATGGGTTCCGGTCAGAAGCAAAGGCAACCATGTCTGGGGATGAGGGGCTCTCTGGTTCTCTGGCACGTGTAACCCATGAAGTTCTCATAAAGGAAAAAGGGAGGAAGAGAGAGCCTTATACAAACTACTGGGACTAGACCTCTCACCAACATTGGTGGACTTGGGCTGATACCAGATTTGTGTTAGAAAAATAAGAAAACGTGCCATTGTTTCCACCCTGAGCATCACACAGCAATTTGTCCCTGCTTCATTACCTTCAAGGGAGATGGCATTCCCCAAAGCATTTAGTGTGTGGTGTGGCACATGTTGTTAGAGCGTTCCTGCCAGCGATGGTCATAGTTTAAACTGTGCTTAGAGAAGGCCTCCTGTTGTTGAAGGTGCAACCGTGGAGTTGCAATGGATGAACAGTGGAGTCAGGGTGTGCGAGCTCCTGCTCAGGCCAGGGAAAGGCTTCCGGAAGGCTCCATGGGCCTCCACTCCTCTCCCCTGCTTTTTTTTGCTCCCTAACCAAACATTTAGAAACAGCCTGGTCACACACTGTCCAACCTCCTTCCTCCCCTGGACCATGTGGCTGGTTCCTCCATCGGTCCTGGCTCAGGAGGTCTTCCTCCCCAGCTGGATAAGTGACATCTCTGTGCTCCCCCAGCTCCCTGTACTTTTCCTGTCACAATACTTAACACGCTAGGTTGTGGGGACTATGATTTTGTCTGTATTCACAAGCAACTTGAAGGCTGAACTGTGTCTGTCTTACTCTCTGCTGTAGCCGCAGCGTATGGGAACTTGTTGGGTGGATGGAAGGATGGATGAATGGATGGATGATGGATTTCTATGAGTTCTAGAAACACTCTCCTCCTGTCTAGGTCTTTCTCCCTGCTTGAAGGCTCCAGTGCAGGAGAGGAATGCGGTCGTGGTTAGGGCAGCGACATTAACTTGGTCTACTTCTTTGTCTCTTTGGGCTGGCTATGTCAGGAGGCTTCACAGACACAGTGAGGGAGGAGTTAGGGTCCCAGGACTGCTTGGGCCCAGACTGGCCTTCATCATGGAGTCGGGAACCTGGGAGGAGCTTCAGACCTGTGCTTGGAGGTCAGGGAAGTTCTAAGGGGAGAGTCCTAACCTTGGAAGATGAAGACCTCAGATCTGGTCCTGGATGATCTTGAAAAGGTCACTTCCCCTGTCTGGGCTTACATTTTTTTTCTTTGAACTATATGGATCAAACAGTCTCCCAGGCCTCCTCCCTGAACAATGTAATGATGCAGAGAAGTAACTGTAGAAGAGAGGGACCATTGTCTGTGTGCGTGTGTGTGTGTGTTGGTGTGAACGTACATCTATGCACGGGTGGGGGATATACACTGGGGGAAGCGAGTGAGGGCCAGCCCAGGCAAGGCCAGGCCTGCTCTGTCCTTCAGGAGAGCAGCCCTCTGCTGAGTGTCAGGTGGTCCCTCAGGACTCTGAGGGGTGGGCTGCGCCCTTCCCCATCTCCCAGTTTGAAGTGAGGGAGGCACTGTAAGAGGATTTTGCCTTGGCCCACTCATTTGAATTTCATAGCCAGCTTCCTGGTGGATATGATTCTTTCTTTCTTTAAAATCTTAATACATTCTGCCTCAAAATTGTTTTGAAGTAATAAAGGGATTTTCACAGGCAACAAATGAGTCTCTGGACAGACTTAATCTGAGGCCAAAAAAGCCAGAGGTGGGGATTTACCTCCTATAACAGCCCCTTTCAAGTGAGACAAGGTGGAAGACCAACTTCCACTCCTGAAGGGGATCCACACGGGGGCAGAAGAGAGCACCCCAGAAGCCTCTGCTCTGGGCCCCAAACTCTTGTTTGTAAGCAAACCAAGGCCAACAGCTCCACTGACCTCACTTCAACCAGCTGCTGGGAGCCACGTTGGCCACAGACTGGCTGCCTCAGCCTACCCCAGTGGTCTGCACCATGTGCCCTGGTCTGTTCTGATCTTGGCTGCCTGGCCACGGTCAAAGCTGGGGAGGGACACACAGGCTGAAACCACAACCATGGGGCAGGTGTTGAGGGGAGAGAGGGCCAGAAACTGCAAACCCAGCTCAGACCTCCTCTCCAGGCTCCAGGCCTGCACATACAACCACCTGGAGAGCTTGCCTTGGGTGTCCCACAGGTGCCTCTGAATCACTGTGTCCACAACCAGAATCCTAACCAGCTCCCAAGCTCGCTCTCCCCCTGTGCTCCCAATCATCAGATGGCAGCACCCCCTTCCTGACCAGGGCACAGAGCTAGCTGGCATTCTCAAAGGGTGTGGGATAGTGGGTACTCACCACACCTCCAGCTCAGAGACTCTCCAGCCTCAGGCAGGGGTCAATGGGGGCGCTTGGCCTGATCAGAAGTCAACCCCCAATTCCCAGCTGGGTACCAGGGTGATGGGAGCCTTCACCACAGGAAGTTCTAGGTATTAAAAGGATGAAGGGTCCACAGACAGCCCCCAGGGGACCCAACCTCCCTCTGTCCATCTCATTCTTTGCAAGACCTTCCTACAGGGGTTGGACTGATTTTGGTGCACATTACTTCATGCATCCACTTTGGCCTTCTGCTCTTTAGATTGCGTCCATGCACTGGGGTAATAGTGCACACTTTTGCACAAGTATCCTCATACCTACTATCCTTTCCTTGGCACATGTACACACCACATATGTGCACTGGTGCTCACATGCCCATACAACACCCCCCAAACATATGCAGACATCCAGGCCCACATATAGCTGTGCAGTTGTACATCCACCTGTGCACACGGAGGTAAACCCTCGTCCCTAAGTTTGGAAGTCTCACTTTGCCGCCCAGGAGTAAAAGGGAATGGTGCAGGTCAGTAGGCGAATGATACTCCCAACTTTCTAGGTAAAACCCCAAAAAAGGAAAATGATGGCACCTCTTTCATGAGCTGGGGCCACAGTCAGTCAAGGGCACGTGCTGTTCTAGGGGTTGGTCAAAGCTCCTGCCACTGGCAGCAGAAGACTCCCTGCTCAGAGGCGCCCTCAGGGCATCTCCTGTGTCTCAGGTCACTTCTCAGGCCTTTGGGACAGCTGTTATATTGTTGGTAAAGGACTCACTAAGGTCAGAACTTGGTATTGTCTCTAAGACCCCTCTTGCAGGCTTTGTGACCTTGAGCAAGTCACTGAACTTCTCTAGGCATCAGTTTCTTACAGATGGGGATGGTGGCACCTGCCCTTCTTCCTCTTGCAATGATATGACTCAATGGCAGTGAAAGTTCTTCAAAGCTGCAAAGCCGTATATGTATTTGGGGGCTTATTCATATATTCTTCGTTTCCAAAGCTGGCCTTCCCTGAGGAGACGATGCAATGTTTTTGAACATGGAGCACATTCCTAAACTGTGCCCTCCCCCTTTCCAGTATTCTGCTTTGGGTTGTCAAAAATGGTAATCTTCTCTCAGGCCTGAAATTATGAGCCTGCTTTATTGGTCAAAGGCCATAATAATTTGAGCTCTTATTTTATAAACTCATTTCTGCACAGTGATATCCTGATAGGAGCAGGAATAATAAATCACAAACATGTCCCCCAAGATTGCATTGTAAATGTCAAACTAGACAGGAAATTGTAATTAAAGAAAGGAAATTGCTACAAAGAAGCACTTGATTTTAAAATGAGCCAAGCATAGAATTTTCTAAGCATTTAATTATAGTCCAATTTCAACTGACTTGGCTTTTGCAGTCATATTTCTTATTATAACTCTTCTACATAATAACCCAATCTCCAGGCTCACATAGGTCTGGCCCGTCAGAGGGTAGGGACACTGCATAAGTACAGGGATTAGGAACTTTATAGGGACAGTAATCATGGTGGAGGCTGGGGTGATGGACACAGGTGTTGGGATTTTAAATCAACCGCAGTCGAATTTCCAGCCAACAGGAGCAACCTAACACCTGTGAGGAAGCGGATCTGGCCTGACCAGCTCAGTGAGAAAATCTGCTCAGGCGCTTGCTTCTGGCAGAAGAGAGGCCCAGGCCTCCACATTTTGTTCCTCCCACCCAGTCCATCCACCTATGGGTCACGCTTTACCCAGGCTGCCCTTCGGCCTGGGCACGGTCCAACACCCTGGCCTGGCACCTGGGTGCCCAGCGGTCCAACCAGGTGTTCAGTGTCCGGAGGCTCTAGTGGTGGAAGAGCAGAGTGTCTGGGAACGTGGAACAGGGTGCCAGACAAGTCTGGGTTCAAATCCTAAGTCTGCCACTTACTATGAATTGGGCTGAGTCACATAACCTCTATAGGCCTCAATTTGCTGATTTGTAAAATGGGCATAATGACAGTCTCCACGTTGGCTGGTACATGGTTAACAATCATAAATGAAGTGGTTATAAAGGTTACCATGGCCTGAGTCTGTGTTGTGCCAAGGAGAGGATGGGGAAAAGGATGAACTGTGGTGAATGATGTGTGTATAGCCCAAGTAGGTGGGGCTGAGCCAGTGCCGTGAGTGGCAGATGTGGGACGTAGTTTGGGGTAGTGAGGGATGATGGTCAGGGGCACATGGTGAGGAGTGATCAAACCACCTCAAGAAGTTTTGCTGGCCCAGGAAGGGTTCGCAAGTAACCTGCCCACAGGATCTTCTCGTCTCTCCATCAAGTTTATGGGGCCAAGAAACTGGTTAGCTATTGGTTCAACTTCTGGCTCGTGGGAGCTGCTGCTGTTGGCAGGGACTCCCCACACCCACCTGCAGGCTTAGCCTCTACCACGGCAGGGGCCAGGAAGACTCGGAGCCAGGGATCCTTCTCTCCTGAGCATTCCTTGCCCTTCAGACAATTCAGCTAGGTTGAGGGCCCCAGAGCGGGTGAAGACCGACAGCAGTAGAACAGGACTTAGCACTCCAGGAAAGCCCAGACACTTCTGTTTCAGTGGACGTGTTGCCCGAGGGGGGACAATGCGTGGGGGCCCAGTGGGTCCACTCGTCGAGCTGGATTGGTAGGGAGGTGAGGGCCAGGTGGAAGAGAAGTGCAGAGCAGTTTTTGAAGATTAGGACTTGAAATAAACAGTCGAAGGTCATGGGAATGGGAGCAGAAACCAGAGGAGCAAAGTCCCAAAGGACTGCAAAGGCACGTCTGGGAGCACAAGCTGGGGATGGGGGCTGATGAACGCCGCCCCTGGGTCTCTCTGCCCCGTGGGGTTTGTCTCATCCCAGTCCCTTGGGCAGCAGGGGGCCTGGTTTCTACCCTCCAGCAGAGTATCTCCACCCCCACCTGTGACAGGTAGTCAAGTGCAAGGGACCACAGCACACAGGACAGTGTGTGGTCGGTGACACAGGGCCAACTTCCTGACCGTGACCATCAAGGAGGACCGGCTCTAGCTGTGAGAACTGGAGAAGGCTCTCAGCAAAAGTGACATTGGAGGTCAGAGAGAGTGCACTGGAGTTTTCTAGGTACCCGTGGGGAAGGGCATTTGGAGGAGAAGGAACAGCTGGAGCAAAGATACAGAGGTATGAAGATACTTTCATTCATTCAAAAAATATTTATCGCAGCCACCATGTGCCAGGCACTGTTCTGGGCACAAATAGGTAAGACAGACACAATCCTTGCCCTCACGATGTTTCCATTCCAGTGGGAAGAGAAAGATAACAAATTATAATATAATAAACAAATTGTACAGTATACACCTGTGTGCGGTGTCCCAGGCACCTCTAGCTGGCATGGAAGGCAGCTGTGCACTCGATATGATGACTTTGTACCCTGCAGCTTGTGACCCACTAGTTAGGGACACCCCCAAGGGCTTCTCCTGTAAAGACAGACCTTCAGGAAAGGACCCCAAACTTCCAGTTAAGAGAACATTTTAATGAGGGAATGTGAGGTACTCCAAAAGGGGCTATGCCAACCGTGGAGGCAGCCAGCCCAGCCTGCCCCAGGACACGCTGAAGTCATTCTTTCCTGTGGAGAAAGGGTCCCCAATCGTCAGGTTGTGCTGTCACACCAAGGCTCCACCTAATTCTGGTCACAACACACAACCACGCCCACATGTCTCCTCCTGGCCTCCAAGGTCCCCTACCATCCCCGCTGCTGCCATGGAGAATGCTGTCCCCTGGCCATGCCCAGCTGTCCTCCTGCCCCAGTGGACCCACCTCCCTGCCCTGCCCATCCCACTGCTGTATTCCACCTTCCTAGCCAGCTCCTGCACCCTCTTTTCCAGGGAGCAAGCCTCCCCTGATCTCCTTTGCCCATCTCTGCCACTCCCCCCTCCTTACTCTGGGAGCCACGCCCAGCCATCACTGAGGGCCCCTGGGGCCAGAGAGCCTGAGGCTCCAAACCTCAGCCCTGCCTGCTGGCAGCCTCCCCCAGTCTAGGACATGAGCCCTCCAGGAAGAGGGCTCACCTGCCTTTGCCTCCCCTAACACTGTAGGAGCACAAAGTGGGCGCCTGATCCATACTCAAGAAGAGACCATTGTCCCCCTGAGACCTCACGCTGAGATCTGGTCCTGACAGGGAGGAACCAACCTGGTGGGGCCCTCGGGCAGCAGAAGCTGATGATAGAGGATTCAGAGGGCCCAGTGGAGGCCCCTCGTGGTGGACAAATAGGTCCTTCAGTGAGGAGCCCCAAGCCCTGTCTGAGGGAAAAGCAACGTCCATTAAGTCCATTAACTTTAACACTGAAATCAATGTTGCGGCCACCAGAAGTAATTAGCGTAATTCACATTTCAGATCAGGAGATATTTGAAAACCAAGTTTAATTATGTTGAAAAATGACAACTTCATTTTCCCTCCCTGGATAGGTTCCCCTGATGTTCCCCACATTTTCATTAAAAAGAGAACTGGTTGCAGGTTTTTTTTTTTTTTAAATGCCATTAAGCAAAAGCAGTACTTTGGCTATTTCAGAGCTAATAAATCAGCTCAGATGCCCACAACACAGTTCAAGTGGCTTTGAAATGTTCCCTTCCTTTTTTATCAGGACAGAGCGTGTGGTTTTCAGCCTGAGAAAATCCAGCTGGGGCTCTCAGGCATCCAGAGTGGCTTTCAGAGCTAATCAAACCCATTTTACAGACGAGTAAACTGAGGAGCACCCCGAAGAGGAGACCGGCTCCAGGCTACTTGTCATGCCCCATGCTAGCTGTGAGGCATGTAGAGATGGCCCCTGCCATCAAGGAGTTGGGGATGTGACCTGTCAATGCAGACCAGCTTGGGGAGTGAGTGAGGAAAGGAAGAAGTGACAGCAGGTATGAGTCTTGAACAATCCAAGACTTAGCTGGGGGAAGAAGGCAGCCATTCCAAATGGGGGAGAAGGTGACAGCCAAGGCCAGGCAATGGGTAGGAAATACAGGCCTGGGTAGAGGACGCCTACTCAGGCTCTCATGGGAAATGAGGTCTAGGGACATTGTGTCTCCCCTCACTGTGATTTCCCAGACAGGAGGGCCTTGTGTCCATGTGCGCTACCAGGGCTCCCAATACATTGAAGAGGGCAGCCTGGAAAACAACCTGTCCCCTCCTCCCCCCATCCCATCAGCACTCCATGCCCTGCTGCAACCCTCCCCCCACATACTGCTCCTGCAGCACCTTCCCCCATCTCTTTGTCCCCACCTTCAGCTCTGCCCCACCCCAACATCTTAGCCTGACCACTCTGATTTTTAGCTCCCATTCGAGCCTGTCTTTGCAGCCTCTGGCCCCTCTGACAGAGACATCTGAACCTCCCCCACCCATGACTTGGTCCCATGTGTTTGTTTAAGAGGCTGCCATGGTGCTAATTGCTGTGTTTATTCCTGCTCGCCAAATGCACTCTGTTTTGCAGGCATTTGCTTGAGCGGCTCTGGATGCCTGGTCTTGCTTGTTTTGCTTTTGGTGGGGAGGGAAAGAGAAGCATCCTTCTCAGCCTTGCCTTTCTGGGGCCACAGGCTGGAACCAGGACCAGGGACTGTCCTCTTGTCTGCCTCCACCCCTCCCTTCAGGAAGGGGCTGTGGGCCCCCAGTCCGCCCCCTGGGTCAGGAGAGTTGTTTGCTGCTGGGGGGCTGGGGCAGCATTCTCTCTGCAGAATCGCATCTCTTTTTTTCCCAGCGACCCCCGTGGCCCAAAAAGCAAGCATTAGCTTGTTGATTGTGCAGTCTGGCCTGGCCTGTTCTCTAAGTACAGGAACAACCTAGATGAGAATGTTGTGCTTCGCTGGATCTCAGAAGATGAGGCAATAAATGTGAGCCATCCCAGCCTCCAGGAATCCCCACGAGGGCTGCTCAGCCAGGCAGGCCTACTCCCAGTACCCTCCTTCCTAGGCCAAGCTGCTCCATTGTATGGGCTAGCAGACCGGGGCGGGGAGTTGGGAGTTGGGGGGTGGGGGGTGGGGGGTGGGCAGGGAGGGTCGTCCTCCCAGGGTTTTCTCCTCACAGCCCCTTGCTGAAAGACCCCACCCCCCTCCCCTGGGCCCCACCAGCCAGGCCAGGGTCAATGGGATTAAAGGCTCAATTCACGCCAGTCAGTTCTCTGGTAACACGATTTCATTAGAGGCAGGCAGGGAGGAGAATGGACGGAAACAGCTGGTGTATAAATTATAAAGTCTACTTTGTACTGAGTGAGCACACCTTTCCCCAGCCACATGACTAATTAATGTGGCGGGGAGTGGACTTGAAGTCAAATTGCCTTTCCCCCTCTCTCTTGGGGCTTGGTTAACAACAGGTCCCTGCAAAGCTAGGAGAAGGGAAGATTATGCAAAGCTATCATCGTATGAAAATAGCGTATTAACATACTGCCTGTGAGCTGTGTCCAATCAGTTCCCTCCCAGTGGCGTGTGTACGAAACAATTAGAATGGCATTTCTACCACGCTTCTTTAATACATTTTGGCATTAATATAATCAAGGAGCGGGGGCCTAGACATCTTGTGGGCACGGTTTCCTGTAAAGCCCCTGGGATGTTGGGGGGAATGGAATCTTGGGGAGCGGGGGTGGGACACGGCTACGCTCCTCTGGACCAGAACCTCAGACACATTCTCTGGAGGGACACCCGGACTCTGCCAGCCACCCCAGCCTCTGTCTGCCTGGGAGCAAAGGCTTCCTTCCCTGGGCAAGGGACCACAGAGTCCAGTGGCTCCAGAGTTAAAGTGGTCCTTTAGAAGCCTCGATCATATCTTTTAATCCTCTGCCAAAATCCCCTAATGACTCCATATCGGGCCATGATCTAGCCTCTGCCTACCCCTCCAGCTCCCCTCACCTGGCCGTCCCCTCCTGTGCCACCTTTGGCCACTCCAGGCTCCTTTCTGTTCCTCATCCACACTGAGGAACCCTGCCTTGGGGCCTTTGTACTTTTTCTTCCCTCTGCCTGGTGTGATTTCGCTTCTTGTTCCACAGGTCTCAGCTCCTCATGGAGACCTACCAGATAGCAATCACCTCCGCCCCAGTCACTGTCTGCCTCTTTGTTTTGTTTCCTTCACATGTCTTGTCCTGATTTCAAATTGTCTTGTGTATGAACTTAGTCCTTGCTCATTTGCTGCTTTCCACTGGGACGTAAGCTCCTGAGGGCGGGGACCTTGTCTGGCTTGATCACTGCTGTATTCCCTGTACTACAGTGGTAACTGGCATGCAGTAGGTGCTTGGCAAATATCGTTTGTATGAGTGAATGAATGAATGAGTGGATGAACTCAAATCCTACCATCTGGAGGCCCTGGGGGAACCAGTGAGACCTGGTGGGGATCCTGGCTTTACTGCCACCCCCGTACATGGTTTTGGGGAACCCAAAACCTCCTCTTATTCACCGAGACTTCCCTCAGCACCTGCTGGTTGCCCAATCTTGAAGAACTGGGAGAAGAAGGAATCAGATGTGCTTCCTGTCCTGGGGGCCTTGAAGCCTAGTTGGGAAACAAGTGTAGACGTGAGAAAAGAAGACCAGCTCTCTAAGTCAGGACTTGAACACAGGGGTGCAGGGGTGGAAGGGTGGGAGTGAAGGGTCTGGGTCCAGTTCTATTACTCATGCCGTCTTGTGACCCCAGGCCAGTGATCGAATCTCTCTAGGTCTCAATTTCCTCATCTGTAAGGCAGAGCAAAGTCAAAGACAGCCTCAGAACTAATTGAGTCCCATTTTAGAGACAGGCAAACTGAGGCCCAGACTGGGAGAAGCCTTGCCTAGAGTCCTGGGGTGAGTTAGAGGTAAAGCCAGGACCAGTCCCCAAAGCAGGGTCTGTGTGTGTCCGTGCTATGCCAGACTCTCTGCTCCCCTCTCCTACCAGCCACCTAAATGTTCCAGCATCCTCTGGGGGGCCAGCTGGCACCTCACCCTGAAGCTCAGATAAAGAGCTGAGAGCCTGAGCGTATTCCTCCTTCCCGCATGGCAGGTGGGGCCACATCTGAGTGAGTGAATCTTCAGGCCAAGAGCCCCTTGGGCCTGGCCATGAGACATCTGGAAGGCGGCCTGCTGCCACTCCCCAGGTTCTGTACGAACGAAGCCTTGTTTCTGTGGGAAAGACCCAGCACAGACAAGCCCGGATCAGACCCTGTCTGCCTTAACCTCCTCTGACACTCCTGAGAGGCCACCTCACTGAGCTCTGGTGTCCGTATTCCATGTAACCAGCAAATAACTACTGACCAGGTCCCGCGTGCCAGGCACTGTCCTACTGGACAGAGATACATCTGTGAAAAAACACTTTTCCCCATAGAGCTTACATGTGATGGGAGAGGCACACACACTACTACTATATAATATGTGTAACACTACATAAATAATAGTAACACCACTATAAACAGTAGTCAGTACTTTCGGATCGCCAAACCTCCTGGCTGAGTCCATGCCTCTAAAGTAAGCCCCATCTTCCCAAGGCCCCAGCCGGGTCTCATTCTGTGTGCCTCTGCTGTGGTTCCCCCTGCTGTTGTCCTGTCCTGCCCTCCCGCGTAGGGGCAGAGGGGACTGCTTCTGGGCAGGGATGTGGTCTCCCAGAGCTGACGGG